>NW_010314423.1:0-6658 GCF_000700745.2 Antrostomus carolinensis | reverse complement strand
CTCTGGCCCAGCTACACACCAGGACATCAACCTATTTACCAAGCCAACCACCTCCTCCAGCCTACCCCAGGGTAACACCAGCAGTGAGTACAACCTTTTACCTCCATGTAGCACATGCTTTTAATCCTTATGTCTCGAGTATCTTCATGTGCCTGTGTTCTCCTACCCTCCACAGTCCTGCAGCTTTTGTATGAGCTTAGGGCTGGCCAAAGCACATCCACAAGCAAACAAGGTCAGACACTGCAGGAGCAGCTCCTCAGATGATGGATACCTTTGAACCAGGATGGTGATGCTGGCAGACAAGCAGATAAACAACAACATTTATGGAGCCAGAAGCTTTTGAGAGGAAGGAAATGAATGCTGGGTGATATAAAACAGTCTAGGCTGCCTGCACGGTGCAGGGAACACAAATCCTACTAAAAATAAAATGCAAATAAATAAAAATGCTGAGATGAAAGGTGAATGTCTCTATACAGAATAGTTTGATAAATCACTTTGTTTTCTTGTTCTTGCTGCCTTCTCCATGTGTATGGCTTTAAACTGGAAGAGGGGAGGTTTAGATGAGATATTGGGAAGAAATTCTTTGGTGTGAGGGTGGTGAGACAGTGTCCCAGGTTGGCCAGAGAAGCTGTGGCTGCTCCTCCCTGGAAGTGTTGAAGGCCAGGTTGGATGAGGCTTTGAGCAACCTGGTCTAGTGGAAGGTGTCCCTGCTGATGGCAGGGGAGTTGGAACTGGATGAGCTTTAAGGTCCCTTCCCACCCAAACCAGCCTATTGCCTTGTTTTCCTCTCCCATTCTGCCCACAGCAGGGCTCTGACAATGCCTTTACCAACATCATAATTAGGAAGCCTTTTCTTTGATAAAAATTTAGAAACATGAAGTATTTCACCATTGCTTTTCCAGTAGGAGCATTTGGCCAGAGCCCAGCTCCAAATGGAACTCTGAAAACAAATTGAGAAACTCCTGTAAAATGAATTTCAGGGAAGAAGGTTGCCTCTGAGACAGTCCTGGCAGAGAGGAATCTGCCTCTGAATGAGGATTTTCCCCCTTGAGTTTCCCTTCTGGCATCCTTCTAATATGACAGCAATTAAAAGCCTTGAAAAATGGATGGGAACAATTTGGAAGAGGTCTCTCTTAGGTTTGCTCTCATTAGCACTCCAGGTTATTTTTTCAGCTGCTAATTGACAGCTGCCTTCCATATGCAGTGTCAAAAAATACCCCCCCCCCACGGCATTATACCAGGGTCATTTGAACTGGGGTGTTTCATCAGGCATGTGAAGGAGCACAACAAGGGAGACAGTCACACCAACCCACCACAGCTCCTATTTCAGGGATGCCATGCCCTGGAGAAGCAAGGAGATGGGGTGTGCATGGGGACTTGGGGTACACCAGGTCTTCCCACCACTTGTGGGACTGTGCTTGGGGTCACCATGGGTTCACAGCAAAGAGGGGATTCCCTTCAGGTTTTGGAACTTGAATATTCAACAGCTGCCATGAAAGCACCAAGTGTGGCTCCAGGTGTTTGCCTGCCTGCCCTAGGGCTGTTGGGGCAAGTTCTCTCATGGTGACAAGGGCTGTGACCACTCTCTGGACTTGCCCTGCCTTGCAAAAGCCATGGGAGACCTTCAAAGCCAAAGGTTTCCACCTAGAAATTGGCCCCAGGAGCAATTGCTGCATCTGGGCAAGTCCTTTGAGCTCCTGTGACATTGCTGCAGTGGTATCTTGCCTGTCCCCACCACCCTACGTCCATGAAACCTCCCCCTGCTCTGCACCAAGGACAAAGCCCACCCAGCCACACCATCCAGTAAGGTTGATAGCATCTCTGAACCAGACACAGCTTTTTCTGGTCACTTGGATAAAAACAGTGAAATTCTTGTGCTGAACATCAACCAAGTCAGATAAAAACACAGTTTTAGCAAGTGAGTGGTGCAAGGAGGTCCATGTTTAATAACTGCCACCATTTCTTAGGGAGATGAAGGAGGATAAACAAGGGATTAACCTTTTCTAGCATGCCTTCTGCCCACTGGTGTGCTCTCTGTGGTTGTCATGGATGCTCTTTCTTGGTCTGAAAAAAAAACCATAGAACTACACTAAATCCAACCAAGAGAGATGAACTGCCATAATTTTTTGTGAGGGATGCTTACTGTGCACCCAAAATCCATATAGGTGGGTTAAGCCAGCAGAGCTGGACCTAAAAAGAGGCACCTGGATGGGTGTCCAGATTCTGGGATGCCACACAGGAAGCAAGCTGGTAGTAATGTGAGATGTTTGCTCAGTGGATTTACACAGCAAGAGCCTTGGAAATGACTGGAAAACCAGCAAATGGAAAAATGACTGTAGGCCAAGGTGGGCATTTCACTTCTTGTTTAAACCAATTATTCATGAACTGTTGGTTTTCCTTCAGCAGCACTGAAGGCTGCTGGCACCCAACCCAGACAAGCTGCTCACTGAGAACATTGATAGCAAAAGACTTTTACAGAAAGGGCTGAAAATATTCCCAAGTTTCCATGTGGGAGCCCACATTGAGTGTCTCTTACACTGAAGAAGGTCCTGGATAGCTGAACTTGGACTGCCTTCTTTGGGACAAGGGTAGCCCAACTATTGGGCATGTCCCACTAGGATGCCCCTGCATCTGGCTGACATCTCAGCTGGAAACTTTGCTTCTGGCTTTTCTTCTAGTTGACTGCAAAGGTCAATAGTGGAAGGAACAGGGAAGGGAAAGCCATGAGTTGGGGACAGTGATAATCCAGTCCAGCTCTGGTGATGCCCTAGGAGATATGTCAGGTCAACCTGCCTTTTCTTTGGAAAGAAAGGAGGTCAGCATGGGAAATGCACTCTGAAATACTCTGCCTCGGTGTTAAATAGCTGCTTTCAACCATGCCTTTGATCTTTGGGAAATTACAGGTCTGGCCATAGCTGCTGGCTCCACTAAGCAAATGCCAGCATCACCACATGTCTCCTGTTTCCCCTTTGAGCTTCCTAGGTCACCCCCAAAAGGGGACGTCTCTGTCCCCAGGCTCTGGGGAAACCTGTCTGAGCCACAGCATTGCCACTTGTCCTGGTCCTCTCCAGATAAAGGATGACTAAAAGCAGGTGAAAACCTGGAGGAACAGAGGGACATGGACAGTGAGCTGGAGACCACCACACACCTAAGTCATTGCTCCATCCTCAGCCAACACATCCTGGGCAGATTCCCTCCTGAATAAGTAATATTTTCAGCTGCTAGTAGAAGATTTGGTGTTTTATTCCCCACCAGAAACTAGAGTGCCACCAACACAGACAATCAGGTCGCTCAACACTTGGGTGTCTACAAACAGGCTTTTTTCATCCACATGGAGTGATGTGGGTTAGTTTTCAGGTGCTGAACACTCACCTCATCTGGCCCATCATCACCCATAACCACAACCATTGCCGGTGGGTGGGAAGAACCCATCAGTGCGTGGAGCTCACTGTGATTTATGGACAGCCCTCTGAGTGTAGATCTCACATCACTTCAAGTAGGAATATGTTTTTTTTACTGTTACTCCACGTAGTAAATTTGTCTTCACATGACATAATTAACAGCATCGCCTCACACGGGTGAGGTGATTTATGGGTGTGGAAATAGCTGCAGTAAGGTCATCGCTGGGGAATTTGAGGAGAGACGGCAGGAGAACAGCTTGGACCACATGGGTGGGTGTCCATGTGCTGCCCCACACGAGGGTTACATCCCACAGCACAGCAAAAAGAAGGTTTATAAGACAGAGATACAGTCTCTACCACCTCAACATACTATTTTCCAGGAGTTATGAGCTGGAGAGACGATTGCACTAAAGAAATAATTCCTTGGGCATAAGGGAACAACAAAAGGTTTTCCCCAAAGCGAGGACAGTTATCTGAAACATAAATAACCACCAAGTCTCTTGTTGGTTCTGTTTCTATTAAAGAGAAATATGTAAGAGATCAAATTCTGCAGCTAACTTAGGGAATAGCTGGCTGCGTGGTTGACGTCTCGACGCAGGCTCGCCCCTAAATAACTGAGCTTCAGAGAGAGCTGGGGGTTCTCCTCCAAAATAGCTCTTTTGGTCAGGCAAATAGAATTTTTTTTGCAAAGTTTGAATTTTCTGCCAGAAACCATTTTGGAGAATCCGTTTTCCCTTGGGAGTAAACAACAAAACACTCCACGAACCAAGCAATATTTCATTTCAGTTCCATTTCTTTGGGATGAAGGCCCCACAGTTTGTGAAGTTGAACCGAGACACCAAGTTTTATCCTTTCAGCATTAACCAGAATCTGCAAAACTTTTGCTGTGGTGTCATTCATGAGCTGTTATTTGGGTTGAGTTTATTTCCCATGATGATTTCCACAGCTCTGTTTAGCTGGAGTCCTTGGGAATTTAGACAAACATAGTATATCCCAGGAATCTGAGGTATAGGGAATATCTAGTCAGGTTTGCAAGTCTGCTACAACCTGGAGATACAACAGAGCCCATTAAACCTGAGGCTCCTGATTTCTTAATTACTAAATGATATAGATGTGATGTAAAGAGCCACAAACTGGGGGACTGCTGGGACAGAGACTGTTTTATTGCATTTAACCAAAGCCACGGCCTTGAGAAGACTATCCAGATCAGGTGATGGCAACACTGTAGGAATCACACACTGGTCCAACAGGGCCACAGGTTGCCAAGAAGGAAATTACTGCTATTTAAAAAGATATGAGCAACCAGTAACAAGAAGAGGAGCCATAAAACACTATTTCAAATAGGGGTAGTGTCATTCAATGCACAGAGTTGATGGGATGGCACCTCTGTGTGCCTATAGAATCACAGAATTGTATTGGTTAGAAAAGCCTTTTAAGATCATTGAGTCCAACAATAAACCCAACACTGCCAATTCCACCTCTAAACCATGTCCCTGAGCACCATATCTACATGTCTTTTAAATCCCTCCAGGGATGGGGACTCCACCACTGCCCTGGCCAACCCCTTGCAATGCCTCAGAACCCTTTCAGCAAAGAAATTCTTCCTCACATCCCATCTCAACTGCCCTGGCCACAACTGGAGCCCATTTCCTCTTGGCCTGTCCCTTGCTCCTTGGTTGAACAGACCCACCCCCAACTCCCTCCACCCTCCTCCAAGGGACTTGGACAGAGCCAGAAGGTCTCCCCTCAGCCTCCTTTTCTCCAGGCTCAACACCTCCAGTTCCCTCAGCCACAAGGGAACTCAGCACACTTGTGCTCCAGACCCTTCCCCAGCTCCGTTGCCCTTCTCTGGACACTCAAAATGAATGTAGGACGTGAACTCTTGGTTATCTGGATGTACTGGTGGAACCTCCCACATAGACACTTATATCCTGGTATACAAATCCCTATTTTCATGCAGATGATCTCAGTTTGGAGGAGTTTAAAATAAATCTCTATTCCTATCCTGGAATGAGCATTCCTCTGTGAAACTCCACTCATACCATTGGTCTGGTGTAGCTACCAGCATAGCAGAGAGAAGAGGTCTTACTTTTGGTGAGGAAAATAAGTTACACTGATTTATAGCCCAGGGAGCATCCCTGGGTGCCCAGCACTGATGATATAAAGTAACTTGCCTGTCCTAATGGCCACTTGTCTCTCTCATCCTCTGCAAAACCAAGCTCAGGTCAGCACCTGACCTATCAGCCACTCAGGTTTAACTCTCTAAAACACAGAAAAAGTGTTCTCCCTTCTAGTTTATATCCCGCACATGAGAAGACAGAAGCCCTGCCTGCTCTCTGGAAAAGGTCACTCCATTTGCTGAAGAAGTGATCAGGGAGTAGTTTGCATCAAGCACAGGTTCCTTCCATCCACACCAGAAGAAACCTCACTAACTACTAGCCCACAGCACAGGCTGCCTGCTCAGCCCTAACTAGCAGTAAACAATCTATACATAAAATAACCTCCAACCACCCTCAGGAGCCACATCACCCTAAGCATGTGTTGTAAGGTCCCCAAAAAACTCTACCAAAAGAAAAATATCCTCATCTGGTCAAGCTCCACCTCAAGCCAGCATCCTGCCTAGCATTTTTTGGTAAAACAAAGGGGAGAAAAATCCAGTAGAAAATTACTGCTTTGAGCTCATTCCACCCACCTACTTATGTCAGACCCATCCATCCAGCTAGCTGTCCATCCATCCATCCTTCCTTTTTTGTTCATCAGACCAGACTACTTGCCCAAAAAGGCTTTCATAGGCAGCTACTGCTGCCTAATTTCATGTAATTGGCTCTTCCCAGTCCTGCCTTCATGCAGAACACCTGGGTGAGGTGCAGCCACCTCTCCCCTTGCTGCTGTGATAGGGTTTGTTGAGTCAGACAGCCACCTAAGAACCTTGTTCATGCCAGAGTTTCTCAGACAGCCACCTAAGAACCTTGTTCATGTCAGAGTTTCACCAGGGTTGTGGGTCTACAGGACAACTCTCACCAGTCTCCCAGGGGCTCTCTTGGAAGTCTTATGCTTAAGCACACTCACACCTCTCTTCTTGGTGCTTTTGCTACTGCATTTTGCTCCATGAAATAAAGTCCTGTCATGAGCACCAAGAGACTGGTCAGCTGGACAGATAAAGCAAGGAGGTCTCTGTTTGTGGAATCACAGAGACCCATCACCCTCAGAGACCAGTCACACCAGTGTCAAGGTCAGGTTGGACGGGGCTCTGAGCA
>NW_010314422.1:3276-44666 GCF_000700745.2 Antrostomus carolinensis | reverse complement strand
AAAACAACCCCCCCCCCCCCCCCCCCCCCCCAAACCCAACACACCTACCCATCTTCCCTTCCAAGCACAACCCTGAAGATGATATGACAAAAGCCCCAACAGAGGCTCAAGCTGCTCAAGAGGTCCAGGCTGAGGTCAAAAAGCATTACTATTAGCAATTTATGACTGAAGTGTTTCAGGTTTCAGAGGCCATTTTCCTCACTTTCATTTTATCCCCTCTCCATAAAAGCTGTCAGCTCACCTGTAACAGCTGATTTTCAGTAATGGGTAAACAGCAACTTTTAATCAAATAGTGAGTGTACTACTCCTCATGATAGTTTAGTAATAAGTATGGTGACATAGTATAATGTTCTGATAAAATCTGCCTCCTCAGAAGACTCTAATCCCCATTAATTGCAATGTTAAACATGACTCAGAACTTGCTCTAGAAGGCAATTAGTAAAGCACAACGCAAACGAATGACTAGAAGCTTCCTAATGTTACAACCCAAATCCCACCACACCCAGATGTCAGTCTCTGAGAGAGGACCTGCTACAGCTCCATCCGCTTTCTCATGTACATTAAGTGAACTGGCTAGACTGAATGTGATTCTAATTAGTGCAAGAATGAGACAAAAAAGAGTAATTGTAGCTCATTCATGCATTTCAGTCGTTGAGCCCACTACACCATTTCTGTGGAAGGCAATGGAAGTTGCTCTTTCAGCAAGTCTCTGCACAGTTGTCTCCCTTCTGGACTCCGAGGCATTCCCTAGTTCAGTCTCAGCAGACGAGTACTCTGCTCACCTCACCTAATTACAGTCCCTCTCTTCTGATATTCATCCGAGGTCACTGACACACCCCCATCTTCCAGCAGGACTTTGAACTATGACCTTCCGAACTGGGGAGGAAAATCAGTCATTGGTAACTTGGCTGAAATTCTTATCAACATCAAGCTCACCCGGCCTCAGTGTTTTGGTGGTTATTGGGGTCCTCTCTCCTTTATACTTCTGAATGTTTCTACCAAATGGAGACAGTATGATGATTTACAAATCTGTTTGATACCAAGGCTTCATCACTAAGGCCATGTCTACACAGGAGTATTACATTAATCTACTTTCCTCACTTGCAGGAAAAAACAGAATGGTTAAGCATAGCAGCATCCACCACACTTTATCTTACCATATATAGTTTTTTTCTGGTAAATATTATGCTTCTTTGCAGTTCTACCTTTGTTCATATTAACAAGTTTGTAGTACAGGCATATGTCTCGGGATGTGAAAGCCGTCTCTTGCTATTTTTCTCCTCATGATTGTAGCATATCTATGAGAAATTATAATAATTATACAAAAAGTAAAAATAAAACATTTCTCTGATTATCTTCTTGGCATTCATTATTTTTCCAGTGCCATTTCTGAAAAGCTTCTCTGTCAGCAAAGATCCAGTTCTGAATTATGTTAATTTGACAGCTCATAATAATAAACAGATGGCATGTGTACTTGCAGTGATGCAGGTGGCTGGATTTGACTCTGTGTTTCATAGGGATGCAGATGCTACTCTGACTCAACTAATCGAAGAAGAGGAGGAGCAGGGGATTTAAATTTAATGTTTACTTTGTCAAACTATGTATCTGGACCAATCTGACTTAGGAAGTGCCACTTCAGGATGTTGTCATCTTTAACTGATTTACAGGAAAGGATGCAGAGCCAAAAGACCTGCAGAAATATAAAAACTTCTAGGTCACAAAGGCCAAATGGAAACTTACATCAGGCTCAGGCTGAAGATGTAGCAGCAGAACACTAGTCATGAAATCTCTCCTTAAAATAAAACAGGGACAAGGACAGATCTCTCTGCCTGTGAGCCAAAGTTGTACAAACTGGCTGCAGCTACACTATTTTGAGCTTAGCCCATTGTCATGCCCTGATGGCCTTAAGACGTAATAGTTATTGTGAGGTGGGAATAGGAAGGAGGGACGGATCTCCTGGTTTCTCAATGTGAAGGCTGTTTTGCAGCCAATTGGAGGAAAGTTTTCTTCACTTGGCAGAAGTGGTGTCTCTGCATGCCTTGGATAAGACATGAAGGTAGTGTAGGAGTATCTAGAGATAACAAAGTCTTTGGGGATAGTGTTGGAAAATTTTCGGGTAGAAGAAGCCAAATCTACACGCACCTTGTCCAACCACTAAAAAATCCTGAAGACAGATAAGATTGATGTGGTGGGTTTGTGTGGGGCAGGGCGGGGGGGACAGTTTTGCTAGTGAGGCAAGGGGACACCTTGTGAGAAGCTTCACGAAAGCTCCCCTGGCTCCAAGGCATACTCCCCCCCAGCCCAGGCTGAGCGAATGAGCACTAGAGAAACATCTCTGCAAATCCATAGTTGTGAGTGGAAGGACTGTCTTGAAAAGAAGAAAGTAGAGAGAACCTAGAGGAGAGGCCATTGACCTGAACAAAAGACCATCGGCCTAAACAAAGAGAGCTTTGTTGCCAGGAGGAAGGAGGAGAAGGGAGAGGACAGAGAACCTCAGACACTCAGTTCAACCGAGTGAGGTAGGAGAAGCCAAAGGAGGTTCCCTGCAGCCCATGGAGATTCAACAGCAGAGCAGATACTCATGTGTAGGCCATGGAGGACTCCACACTGGAGCAGAAAAGCTGAGACTGAGGGCAAGTGTGACTGAATTGAGTGTCACTCACTGCCAGAGTGGGGGTGGACCCCCAGAGTGGGGGGTGAGTCTGCAGCCCATGAAGAATCATGTCTCCATGCCACAGCCGGGAGCTGAGACCAAAGAGGTCCATGACTCCATGGGAAGCTTGCTCTTGAACATCTTGTTCCTAGACTTTCATGCTGGGAAGAGCAGCAGAGGTGAACTGACTGCAACCTCTATTCCCTGTCCCCTGGGTCACTGGGGGGAAAGGTAGAGAAATTGGGAACAAAGTGGTTTGAGCCCAGGAAGAAGGGAGGGGTGGGGGGAAGGTGTTGTAAGATGTGGCTGTTATGTCTCACTGTGCTACTTAGATGAATGGTAATTAATTAAATTGATTTTTCTTCCCCAAGTTGAGACTGTTTTGCCTGTGAACATAACTGGTGAGTGAGCTATTCCTGTCCTCATTCTAATCCATGTCCCCTTTGTTGTGATTCCCTTTCCATCTCACAGAGTGGGGGAAGTGAGTGCTGGACCACATGGTCCTACTGTGGGTTAAACCACCACAATTGGCATGCAACAGGATCATGTGCCCTCAGTATGGGTAAGAGGAGCAAAAGAAATAGTGGCTGCATAACTAGTCCCAAAGAAAATATTTTTCCTTGCACAGTTGTGGAAATATAGACCATTATCTGTAATTTCAGCATTAATTGTAAGGTCGGATGGGACTTTGAGCAACTTGATCTTCTTTAAGATGTTCCTGCTCATGGCAGGGGGATTGGAGTATATGATTTTTTGAAGGTCCCTTCCAACCCAAACCATTCTATGATTCTATGATTCTAATAATCAGAGTTCCTTGATTATTGTTTCAAGTTGAAAATCTCTGTAAGGATATTGACTGGAGAAATGTTTTTCATGGGATCTCAGCTGCTGTAAAGGTTCTGTGTATTAGTGATATTTGGGGGCAAAGTACTTTAAAATTTATTTTTAAATTTTATTTTAAGATAATTCTCTACATCTGCTTATTCTTTAAACATAATGCCAAAATATATGTTTCATTGTCAGACCCACTAATGCCCATTTTCTGAATATATGTGGGCAGGGTTGCAGTACATGGGCCGGAGGCACTACAGCGAGCAAGACAAGAAAGAGCAAGCAAAGGCTGTAAGTATAAACAAGGTGAGGCTGATGTACCAGGGAAACAGGTATACACCTTCAAGCCAGCAGTGGAGATACTGTGTTCATCACTGACGTTTAAACAGTGAGTATTCAGACAAATGTTCTTGCCTATGTCTCTTACAGCACTGTATAATCAATCCCTGAAGGAAACAGCTGAAAACCTCAATTATAGTCGTACTGTAACATCGCACAAAGCACTTGGAGAAAAAGGTTTCCTTTGTTATATTTTCACACTGGCTGCTAGTGAGCTTTCTTCCACACTGTTTTCCTTCAGATTATGCACAAGGCTTTTGTGCACAACCTGCAGTTCACATCCTACAGCCCTGGAGAGATGCATTTGCATGTTTCTCCCAGTCAGCCTCACATGTACAGGTGAAGAAGGCGGTGACTTATAATAGACATGTGGATACCCTTCTGCCTTTTCTTGGGCTGCCTGTTAATTTGTGAGACAAGAAACTGCTTAAGGTGAGACAGGCTATACACAGAGGTACCAGGACAGGTCACTCCAGGTGTGGAGCTGCAGAGTGTGGGGCGGTGTCTGGACCTTTTGTGAATCCTTCAACAGCACCTTTCAACAAATAAACTCGGCTGGGAAATATTCTTGTCATGCATGTGACTGGTGCAAAGGATGAAGTTAATATCGTGTCTTGGCTCTTAGCCCTGTGTCACAACTCTATGCACATTCAGATTACAAATACAAATATTTGCAGGGTCAAATTGTAACACAGATCACAGAAATAATCTGATAAAAGAACTCAAAAATGTCCTTATATCTACACTTTCAAATACCAAACGATTTATTTCAGAAACAGCACATGTGAGCCCAAAAGACATTAACAAGAGGAACTCAATTACATTTCTGTGATAAAACATGACTGCGTAGGAAAAAAACCAAACTGCCGTGCTCTTCTCCACACTCATCTGCTTCTGAAGAGACATAATTGAGCCCTAAAGCTATTGTCCTTTTGACATCTTTAACTCATTAACAAGGAATTAACTCTCACTTCATTTGTGTCAGAACCATGTATGACTTCTCCTTGAAATAAGTTCTTGAAAACAAGGCATTATATTCTCATTTTGAACTTGACTGGGAAATGGATTTTTCTAAACACCAATTAATAAGTTTCAATTTATATTTGTTTGACTGGACAATGCCAACAACAGATCAAGACACATCTACTATGGTAGTGTGGTACAACACAATGAAACAGATGGGTTTTACCTGTATTTAAAACAGAAATTGTCTAAGAAGAAAATTTATCAGCATCCATGCTCAGTTTTATAAAGTGAGGCCTTGTATGGATTGAATACACCAGTTCTTATCAGTGGATGACTTGTTTGTTCTCTTCACAAAGAAAATCCTATTGCTTGAAAGAATCACAATATCTAAGTAGTATTGACAGACATCTGCAGTATGAGCTAAACTTGAAAAAAGTGAGATTCCTAAGCATTCATTCAGAGAATCCCTCCCTAGTTAACCCCACTGTAGGGAGATTTTTCCAATTCCCCTAAAAGTTTTGATAACAGGAAGAATCATAAGGATGCATTTAAAGTATTAGCATAATTTTCATATACAATCTTGCCTGTCAATTATAACCTTAGCATCTGGGAGGTTTGTTTGTTTGTTTGTTTTCTTTTGCTTACATCGACCATAGACTTACCTTGCACAAAGAACCTACATTTAGACAAACCCAGCCTCTTCTACTCTTCAACAGTGATTGCCTCGAGCATCCTAGGAGCCTTAATTTCCTTAAAAAAAAACACATGCAGAAATGCCTACATAATGGTGCCACTGGGCTGAAAAAAATGTGCAGGTAAGTCTGTAAATTGTCTCTAGCCAAATGGAGAATATGAAACTGGTATTTGACAACAGTGACCCAGGGTAAAATTTCCATGAGCTTGTGGGGAAGAGTTACACATCATCTTTACAGGATTCAGACAGCTGCATTTTCATGGTATAATATATGTATCAAAAAGATTAAAACCATAATCTTAGTAACTGTTTTGAAAATAGTGTTAACCATTAGATGGGCAGGCCCATTATCCTGAAGCCATTTATAACACTACTTTCTCAGCAATATGTTTATCGACATTTTTATGTAACTCATCACATTTATGAATGAATATAGGCTCATAACACTCCTCTGATGCAAGGTTATACTTTCATCTGTGTTTTATAAATGGGAAACTGAACCACAGAGATATGAAACAACATGCAGGTAAGGGAACATAAGCACTTTCTATATGATGCCTTTGGATGAGGTGCAATTTACCAGCTTTACTCATCTTACTCCCGTTAAATTACAGTTAGAATGCAGCTAAGGGTTTTCAATCACTACTGTGCTATGGGAATGCTGGATTTGATCATACCTTTGCCGTAAATACACATCAACAGGAGAAAAACTGCAAAAATAGTGTAAGAAGTAAGCAAAAGGAAATGTGCCATTTATATTGATAGAACTGGGAAAAAAAATTAAAAAGAGTTCACTATATGTTTTAATGTTTTTGAGATTTAACCTGTGCTTCTGAGAAACCACACATAAACACCCGCATATGCACTCCCACCCTGAGAGCCATTAGGTTTTAAAAAGCTGCTAAATTTTATCACAGGTACCCAAAAGCACTGCCTTTCAATTTTCCCTTGCAGAAAAATCAAAAAGAAATTAAAAGAGAGATCAGGAAATAGTCATTTTTATTTTAACAAGATGGTATCAAAAAACAAATGTCTCTGAGGTTTGCTGTTATTTTTTATTTAAGAAAAAGAAAGTTTAAAACTGTGGTTAGTATTTCAAAACAGTCTTCAATAAGTTGATTTTATGTGAAGATTTCTAAGAAAATATTTGGTCAAAATAATTTTCCTACTAATAAACCTTATCAAAAATCAAACTTTAAAGATATGACAGGATAGCAGAGGAACTAAATAGGCTTTGATTCAAATAGTGTAACTAGTGCAGCAAGGACTTTAAACTTCCTGCTAATGGCTGGTAACCAACCGAGCTCATTTTGCACTTACTATTCCTGTGGTAATCCTAGACTCCTCAGGGCTCACTACAGCAACTGCATATTTATCCTAAATTTTAATTAAATATAATTTTTAAAATAGATAGATGTTGTAAAGAATAAAAAAAGAAATGTTAGGTTTAAAACTTACTCATCTATCATGTATGCTGGGAGAATTTTCATCGTGAGAGGCAAAATGGTGAAACAGTAATTCACACAAATGTGATAGAATGTGCACTGAATGACTTCCAGTGGAATTATTCAAGACATGCAAAAGTTTAAGCCATGCTTAAGGCCCTACATTTCAGCCACAAATCCTGCTCATTTGCCTTTGAATGAGTTGAATTGTTCATTCAAATGACCTAGATGTCCTGTAATCACTGGGGAGCTTTCAATGACAAGGTGTTCAAATACCAACTACTAATTATTATTTACAATCATTACCTAAATCAAAGTTGACAGAAATGACCACCACTTCAATTTGCAAGTCTTATTCTTCTAAAATTGTCCCTGGGTGCTGACGATGGCCATTGTTTCAAAGTCGTTTGTATGTGTGTATGCGGAAGATATGGTGGGAAGAGACAGCACCAGTTTTGGGGAGTAAATCATTAGAGGAGCAATGAATTGGTCTGTTAGATTAGTCCAACTAGAGCAAAACTACTCATTGGTCATTATGACTTTTAAATTGGCACTCTTTTTTTTGATTGCACTCTAAGGGCAAAGCCAAACAAGCAACAGGACTGTTACACTGGCTCCGTCTCTTCAATTTCCAGAGTCCAGCAAATAAACATGGAAAGTATTTCCTCTATGTAAAGCCCATTGTGCCTTCTTCCTGGTATGTCAATCTACTGTTAATCTAAACTCCTGGTACCACACAGTCGCATGACAAACCTGGTCTTCATTTAGCAGAAATTCAGTGACTGGTCTGTTTGTCAGTGCAGACAAAATCTGCACTGGAATCTCTGGAAAACTGAGGTCAGAAAATAAAAGCAGTATCAAGAATCAGAATGCAAAACAAGTGAAGCTGAAAAGCTCAGGTCTAACTTGCCTGTTTGAAGAAAATTTTGTGGTGAGTTATTTCAAAAAGGTGCAGATTTGATATTACTGCAAATGATATATGAAAGGCACGCAAATGTCCAGGGGGTAATAGATTTAATTGCAACTGTTTCCACATAAACTCACACCAGTTTAGTGACATTTGTTTAGTTAAAACAAGGCAAATTCTGGCACATAACGTCTTTTTTGTTTAGATTAGGACACCACAAACTAGGTTCAAAATTCATTTTCTCACCTTCCAGGACAGTAATATTGAGGCCCTAATACTGTCAAGCTAAAATAAACTAATCTTCGAAATACTGCATGTAATATAAAAAATACACTTTAAACGAAAAAGCCATATGGATCATATAAATTATTAAATAGAATCAAGTTTAAAATATTACCTTTCAGATCAGTTCCTGATTTATTCTAGGGATTACAGTATGTTGATCATATAGGTCTATATTTATGTCATTAACCAGACCTGAATCATAGCAATGATACTACATTTTAAGACAAAAGAAAACGAAAAAGATAAAAAAGAAAAAGAGGCCTCCACGTAGGAAATTCAATTCACCTTTAGCTCTGTTGCCCCAAGAGACCACTTCAGAGTAGGTCCTGTGATAAATCCACCACCCAATGCCATTGCAAATTGCTAGGTTAATGAAGAGAGGTCAAGTAGGGAAATGGGAGACGAGAGTAGAAAGGTGTTGATCGCCTGTAAATGACTTGCTGCAGGGAGTACACTGTTAAAGCTCAGAGAGTGAAGTACACCAATTTTTTCTTGGATGATAAGCAGAGGATAGACTTTACTTTCATTTCTATATTTCACTGAAACTTCCCTGTCAAACTGATTCTTTTTTGTGTACCTAGCAGCATAAAGTTATAGCAGAGGAGTTTCATGTGCAAAGAAAATAATGAAATACAGGCAGACCAGAGAGACAAATATGAAGCTTTTTAGGTAAGATTTTTTTTTTTTTAATAATAAAAGTGAAGTCTTTAAAACGTTTGGTATTGCTTACAGAATAAAAAATTAAATCTACATATTTTGTTTAGTAAATTCTTGCATTTTTTAACTTTCACACTTCTTCTCTAGTAGTTACTTAAAACTGAGGGGATTGCTTCTCCCATAATACTTGTGTTTTACCTAGACAGTGGCTTACTTCCCTTCCCTTTATATGTTCCAAAATTATAGCTAGAATTACATTTCACTAACTTCATGTTATAATTTAATAAGTTTTTTTAATTCATTATTCACTTATATTTGTTTGCATTGCAGAAGTCCTTTAGGTATGTTGCTACCTTTGCAAGTACTCCCATTTGAAACTGGTAAGACATAACCTTTATTTATTGAGATTTTTTTTAATGGGCGGTGGATCTATCAAGCAATGAAAATACTTTAGATATTTTCCTCCCCCTCCTGTAAATAACTAGCATTAAAATAACTTCAGCTTTCAGGCATCTTCATGCATAAATGGGATTACTCTTGTGAGTGACATTACCTTCATGTTTGTAGGTTTGGGATTTTCTGCCATGTTGCTCTCTCTATGGCTTCTTCAGTGACCCAGGTTCTGTTGCATGATGAAGAATGCAGGACATCCCCATGGGTTTCAGAGTGAGCAGGATCTGATTATAGGATCTAACTGTTGCCTGTTCAGGACCCACAGTATGTGCCCTGATCCACTGTTACTCTTCCTGTAAGTAGCAAAATTAAGATTTCAAATATTCCACTATTTTTTAGTTTACCATTCCACCACCTCCTGAACCCACATACTAACACTAGATTGGACTGTAAATCAGAAGGAGAAATAACAAACATAAGATGTAAAACACACAGCACTTTCTCTCTCAGTTTCTATTCTATTTCTTCTGTATCGTCCAAAGAAGTTGTGGATGCTCCCTCCCTGGAAGTGTTCAAGGCCAGGCTGGATGAGGCTTTGAGCAACTTGATCTAGTGGAAGGGGCCCTGACCATGGCAGGGGGGTTGGAACTAGGTGATCTTTAAAGTCCCTTCTGACCCTAGCCATTCTGATTCTATGATTCTAAAATTACATCTTTGACACTCATTACTTTCATAGGAAATTGTATGCTGTCAGTATTCCTTAGTGTCATATGTTAATTCTGTGGTTTAGTTGTTCTCAAGAATGTCACTGTCCTTTTTTAATTTATATGTTTAAAGGGTGCAAAGGTGGAAACTGCAACAATTCCACAAACCAGGAAAATGTGAGCACGTCTTTAAACACTTTAAGGAAATTAATAACCTCAGTTCCAGGAGAAAAAAAAGGAGAAACCCTTACGATATCTTACCTTTCACTGGATTAACATATGGCAAGTTGGTGATCACATGAGGCTGTAACTGATTTTCATGTCCACTGTGAAGGTGACTCTAGAGGGGAAGATAGGGCATAAAGGTCACATAATAGTCTGTTTTCCAGATGATACTTTCTGTTACCATCTTTTAAATGCGCAATCAAATGCACAAAAGGCATTGATAGCTCTATAAATTAAAAACACACAGACAAACTAAAGCCCTACATGTTATTGAAAACATGCAGACTCCGTGCAAAGGACCTTTACACCACAGTCTGGTTTGTTTAGCAAATAGCAGGGAGTCCTTGAAATTGCGAAGCCTGGTACTTATGCAGGCAGCCATCAGCAGCGCAGCTCGTGAGCCCTTTCAGTGAACACAAATGCACTCTTCTGTGCTCCTGAAGACATCACAAATGCCTGCTAAACTATCCATCAAGGTATTAGAAATATGGTGGTCCTATGGAGAAATGTGAACTGCTTTTTCATCATTTTATTACTTTTTTAATTGTTGCAGAAAGCTAGAAAGGGATGATGATTTTATTTTATTTTATTTTAAAAAAGGAAGAAGATGTAGAGGTAATTTCTGAAGCTTCTGAGCCCCTTCAGAGGTGATGCAACAGCTTCAGGTGGTATGGCCAGATAAACACTAGGTGGCATGTGGTCAGAATAACACTTTTCACCTTGTGCTCCAAATTTTGAGATGTGAGGGCAGTTTCAAGCTTAAGAAGCTGGCATAAGAACAACTCCCCATGTTTCATACACAGGGCCCAGAAGGCCAACCTCAGACCCCTGGTCAGTGCCTTGGGACATGCATCAGCAGCACTGGTTACCACCGCCTATAAATTATCTTCTTCTCCTCACTTGGGGCGAAGACAGTTTCTAAAATTCTAAATTTTAAATTCTAAACTTTGAGAGGAAAAAAGAAAATGCCAGTGATAGAGATGTCTCCCTTAGCCTGCCCACAGTGCTATTAACAAAGGAGTGCTTTACTTGCCATGGGAATATGAAGGCATCCATGCTGAAAGGAGTTGCCCTGATTCCAAGAGAGCTACTTCCTTTTATGTTTCCTAACATTTACCCCAGCTCCCATGGAGTGTATAAAGAACTGATACTCCTATACTTCACGTAAGATATGTGTTACCAGCTTCAACTGCAGCTATACGCACAGTGCCTGCTCACTAGATACCTGTGACACTTCTCTCTCTTCGCATTCTGGAAGCATCTTCCAAAACATCTCTAAAAATACACACCAGTAAAGAGAGTTTTCTTCTTGGTGCCATTTTCCTACCTGCTCCCTTTTATTAGGAACCTAGACACATCTAGCCAAGAAGTAGTCTAATTGAGAGTTGTAGTCTCCTATTTAGACACCAGGGTCTGCAAGTCTTTTCCAGACTTAGTAGACAGAAAACTGGTTCAAATAAAGTAACTCTTGCTATGTTTTTAAAGAATATAAGAAAGGTCAGGTCCTCTACTGAGTGTCTCTACAAACTTTAACTTCTGATTAAGCACAGGAACAAAACCAAAACCCTGAAAACAACTGTATCTGTTACTGAAAGAGCAATTAAAACTTATGAGGGTGCTGTTTAATTTAGTCTTTGACCTTTTGAATCTGCTAGCAAGTCAGAATAAATGTGTAGAGTCTTTGCAATAGGCAAACAAAGCAAATTTTTAAAAGTACCAGGCTTGAACTGGTGGCCCGGCTGTCTGCAGCTAAAGTGGGTGCCTTATTTGATCAACAAATTTCCTGCAATAACTTCTTATTTCTGACTGTACCTCATGAGCTGAACAGGAACTGCTGACAAAATGGAGGGGCCTGGTTCCTGAGGACTTTCTGCATACGTCCAAAATATTTTACTGGTAGACCTTGTGAATATGATAAACGTATCATGTGAGTAAATTGTGGAGTGGATTTTTTTCCCAGAAATAGTAACAAGTTTACTTTCAAGACACATAAGTCCACTTCATAGGGTTTTTTTTTATTATTGCTGTTATTTCCTAGTGTAATAAGTATGTAAGGATAAATTTGCTAATCAAATAATTAAAATTGCTAGTTCTTTTAAGCAAGTTCTTTTAGTCACCAGATATGCAGCACAACGCAAGAAAAGAAGCTGGGTGTGTGTCCAGAGAAGCTGGGTGTGTGTCTGAAGATACTGGATGGGTGTGGGTCCGAAGAACCGACACGACATGCTCCACACTTCCCCATGTTCCAGGGACACCAGTTGTTCGTGACAGATAACCAACCGCCGCGATCACTCCCACCTGAAAATGGGGGATAAAAAGGACTGTTTAACTTATCCAATTTGCGAGCCGTTGGTGGAGCGGAGACTCCCCGGCCGCCCAGCGCTGCTTTTGCTCACCCATATCTTAATAAATTACACTTTAAATTTATAATTGGACTCTGTGTCTAAATTGACTATTACAATTGTGTATATGTACACACAATATACTAAAATACAAAACCATTGTCTTTTTATATCCAAACGGGGTGATGTTCATCAAATTTGATTCACGAGAAACTATGGTGAACTTCTTTCAGAGGCTCCTCAATTTAAATCAAAGTCTTCTAAATGCATGAATTTACCTATGTTTCTGTCTGACAAAAGAGAGGACTACTCTTTGTTAAACATTTACCACGTTAAGCTATTAATGCTAGAATTAAGCAAACAAAATAAGGACAACATTCTGATTATCAAATTGGCTAATTTGCTTAATGGTTTTACCACGTTAATTGGATTTTTTTAATCTCTTTAGAATGAATTTTTCTATCTGTGTTCCCTTGAGGACTTTCCTTGCAAAGGAAGAAAAAGACTGAGCGCTTTAGTACTCTGACATTTTTGTTTCACATTAAAACAAATTTCTGAGTCTCTAGAGGGAACATTACCTCCAGCTACTTACTCCATATGCACTCGCAAAGAAAAATATGGCAGTACTTAAAAACCAACATTCTGGTGAATATCTGAGATTTACATATGAATACTCAGATATTTTCTCTCCTAAGCACCATAAAATCTCATTAGTCATTTCTTAAACGTCCTGAGTGCTGCTGTTTGCTGTTCTTTCAAAACTGCAGAACACTGTCTTTAAGGACCCGCCATCACTGCCTGTTCAGCTGAAGTATCTTCTGGGAAGGCTAAAAGGTAGTAGTTTAGAGCAATAAAGAGCTTGAAGCAACCCGGGCAAATCACTCTTGTTTCTGTTTAATTTAAAGCTATTTAAATGGAACTTTTTTCGTTTCTTCAGGTCTCACAAAAGACAATCCAGCTGATTGGATGCGGGTTGTACCGCGGTCTGAAGGACTGAGCCTTCAGCATAAAACCTTTCTCGTTACTGCGCCAACGCTGTTCCCACTGCTTTGGCACCTTGTCTAGGGAGCGACAGAAAGGAACAAAACAGTTCCAACCTGACTGACAAAATAGTTAATTTATGGAGATTTAGGTAGCTGGCTGCTCCAGACCTGACTTATTATCTGCCTGTGGTGGAAGGATTGCAGGGCACCTCCATGTCCACCTTCACAGCTGCACGAATGGATGGGCTACGGCACTAGAGAGATGGCACATTTCCTGGAAACTGAAAGCTGTAAAAATCCAATTTCTCTGCATAACTTATTGTCAATTGTTTATCTATTTCAGCTACTGAAACGACAAAAAACCTGATTTTATAGTGTTACATGTAAAGTTGTTGTTTGGGGGTGTGGGCTTTTGTTGGTTTTGTGGGCTTTTTTGGTTTGGTGTTTTTTTCAAGAGAAAGTTTTGTCTTGAATCATGGTTTTAAAGGTTGCATCTTAAATACTTTGGGGGGTTTGGGGTATGTATTTCACCTTTCTAGTTACTATTGCCATGGGGTTTTTTTTTATTTCAAAACTAATTAAAACATTTAGCATGTTCAATTTCAACGAATGATGAGTATTCGGTACTGATGTTTGTTAGAATTGTGAAACTGCATTTCCAACATGTAAATTACGTGAAGATACCTTGTTTAGCTAGCTAATACAGAGTAAAGAAATTTTGAGATAACAAACCTTCCTTTCAAAAGCAAAAATATTATTGATTTTCTTTCCTTTAACATTATTTATCTTGGAGTCTCTTCTCAGATACATTTTTTGATTTCAGCAGAGCTGGAAAATTCACATAAGAAGTATTAAGACCTTCATATAAATATGCCTTTATTTTCAGTTCTGATAAGTAACTAACTGATCAAATGGTTTACTTTCTATATTAAAGAATTTAATTTTAAACTAAAAATGGGGCAGGAAGAATCACAAAATTCAATCTCATTTCCAGTTTTCATGGGGTTTTTTTCCTCTATGGAAGAGTCTGGGACTATTGCAGGGCAGCTTTATACCTATGTCCATCACAACAGAGTTAGCACATCATTGAAGCCAGATACTAAAGAATAAGTTTAATGACGACTTATTGTAATTTCTTTATTAAGCCTGATGTCTTTAAAACTAGTACAAATTGAATGAATAACTGATATTTCTATCAGTCTTAGGAAGCTGCTTATGCTACATAGATCACTGCAGTAGGTTTCATGATATGGATACTTAGACCACACACAACATCCTTACATTAATTCTTAATCTATTTAGTGACTGATTTTTTTACACCTAAGAGCAGGTTTTAGTTTTGGGTTTGTTTGGATTTTGGTGAGGGTTTTTTGTTGTTCTGTTTGTTTGTTTGTTTGTTTCCAGAGGTGAAACAAAGGAATAAGAGGTTTTTGCCTATCCTAACACAGGAAGTTCAGGGTGTGAACTTTATTTGGTGCCATATCTCACAATACACATCTACTCACGAAAGACCACCATGTTTGACAGCCTCTATAGAGTCAGTGAGGTAGGTGTATGGAAAAACAACATATGTTCATACCCAGCTGGGATCTATTGCACAAGCAATAGTTTCTCTTTCATAATTCTTTTCTATGTTGGGAATTTCACTCACATAACGCAGAACATAGCCACTGCCTACAACAGGGAAAATAGGTTAAGGTACAGCTCTATTCAGCACAACCATAGGCATTTTGCTCCCAGTGTGCACTACAGAAATCTTGCTTAAAAACTTGTTAGCTGATCATAATGGAGGTGATGTAATGGAAGGAGGTAAAAAATGTCTTAACCAATATTTTCCTCAAAGATTGTCTGGTTCTCCATAGGCCTAAAAGCTTTTGTCTGTTCCTCTGTTACGGCAACCTGATTAAAAACTGTTCAATCTGTCCTTGTCTTGTCTTTCAAGAAAAGACAAAGAAGCTATCAAGAGTTCAGAAACGAATTTTTTCCCGCCTAGCCTAATCTGGGACAAATAAATTCTGTGTATATATGGGATAAATTCTGTGCTTAGCCAGCTTTTCAGAAGCAATGTATACAGCTGCACTCAACTCTTCCAACAATATCTGACTCTATACTTACCATGCCCACCTACACAAACATGTAACAATATCCCCAATCTGATTGACCTAATAAGTGTTTGGCATTGCACTGTGCTAAAAAAACCATCCTACAAGGCATCCCACAAAACCCTACCTAACCATCCCTGTCTTACCATGTTGTAAGATAGCAAACATTGACATGCTGTTAATATAATAGTAGAAAGTTGTATTAATCCTTTTTAACGCCCTGTTTTTTTATAGTAAGGTTTAAGCACTTAAGGGAATATGTTTCACATACACATTTTCTTATCTGTACAAATAAAAGAAAATGAAAGAGCAACTAGAACACTTAGTTCTCCATGCAGTGCTCATTAGATATAAATGTGGGAAGAATAGTTCAATGGAGTCCAGTTTAATTCTGACATCTCTCTCATTGCAAAAGAAGAATCAGAGCTACCACAGAGAAAAAATGTTACTTACTTTAGTCACAATTAAATTAGATTAAATACATTATCCCACCATACATATTATCCCATCATGGAAGTGATCATTAGTTTTTATCAGGCAACAGAAGGGGACAGGACAGGAATGTACAAGATTGGGAAGTATCAGTCAAAAGACAGCAAATATTTTTACTTCTGCTTTTCTGAAGAAATCTATTCATTACTGCTGGTACCCATTAATAATTCAATTACCCAGGTGACTTTTCTTATTCTTTCAAAATCCTTCTTCTCTAAGGGAAGTACCAAGCCTGTTTTGTGTGGGCAGCTTGTCATGCTCCTGCACAGGGCTAGACAAATGACAGGCTCAGATCTGTATTTGTACCACAAATACACGTGTGTGCCTTGCCAACGACCGAGATGTGTGCCAGCTTCTGTGGTCTCTAGAGGAGCTGTTGCAGCTCATTACTGTAATTTTCGGCCACAAAGGTATCCCAAAGAACCTGCTTTGCTCAGTGAGCCTGGAACAGACACACTGCTAAATTGGTCTTGGTAAAATTACAGCCTTCAGGAGACACTAAATAGCTTGGAGTCTTATCTGCTGAGATAGCAGCAGAGACGCAGTCTCCGGTTGGGAAGGCAGTGTTGGCAGATGTACACAGGGTCTGTGTGCTTTTGGTGTATGTAGAGAGTTTTCTTCTCCTAGAGGGACATAGAAAAGGCTGCCAGGAAGCCCAAGGAAGCCACAAATGATATGAATAGAGACTGAGTTTCTGGCTGACTCAGGCCCTCTCACAATGTTAAAAATATGTACTTGTATGAGAACATACATTGGAGCTGCCACCAAAAAAACTACCATCAAGATAATGCCTTTCTTATCTGATGTATCACAAAACAAGAGAACTTTAAAAAAAAAAAAAATGTAGCCATGAGATAAAGTCTGACTGTGAAAAGGGGTTGTGAACTAGCAGGTCTTTGGTATCTTGATGTCCTTTATGAACTTAATATTAAAAGCAACTTGTGAAAGTAATTTGAGAAGCCACATGTAGAAGTGAGGTCTCCTATCAGATATTTATTTTGCACCACTTAAAAGCTGCCAAGGGTTGCAGTCCATCATATTTCAAACCCCTGTCTTCTGCAAACTACAGCTATGAAGAGGACCGCTAGTTCCCTGTTCTGGGTTCTACTAACTCTTTGTGTTTCCCTTTGTGTAGCTGCATGCTTGATTTTAGGCTGTTCTTACACATTGTTGCAGTGAAGGTAAAGTAGGATACTGATTTTTATGATCAGTCTAAAATCACAGCCCAGCCACACATAATTTCCATGTTCAAAATTCCATGCCCTTCAGCAGGCCTTTTGCAAAACATACAGTTGCAGATTTAGACCCCAGTAAATTGTACTGTCGTTATTATTTATACCATATCTGTTGGACACTGCGATAGCCAGAATGAACAGATGCTCAGGAAATTATACAATGGCATATGGCTGACTTTGCCATCTCAGAAGGTTTCGAAACATTGTTTATACTTCTTTTTTATATAATTTTGGAAAACTATTTCATGTTTGCTTACGCTTCCTGAGAATAAGGATGGCAATAAATCTGGATTACTCGGAGAAATCTGAGTACAGCTCACAGCAACAGTGTGATTTAAGTGGAATATCTTATCATTTGACTTGAAATTACATTATTGTAACATGTTGGAGGCTTTAGTGAGCAATTATAGAAGTAGCACTACAGAAACACAAGTTCTCTAAGAAGAGTAAAATGAAAACAAACCAGAAAAATGTTCATTAAAATCTTGCCCTGAAAGTATCGCGTATATAACAAACACCATAAAATCTGCTATTTCTTTTGCCTGAATTGAGTGCTGAGGATCACCTTACATAATACAGCAAGTTTGACCAGACGAGAGAACACATTCAAACATGGATGTCAACAGTAAATAAAAACTACAAAATGTAATACAAAAATCTGCTCAGAGAAATGGTATTAACCTATGTCACTGGTATGCAGTTTTTTGACACCCATCTTATATCTTCATGGACATTTGACAATGGATTACTTTTCAGTCACAGAAATGCCACTAGTTCTATACCAATTATCTTTGACTGATGGTCTTTATCATTAGCTATTCGTAATTTTTCCTGCTTTCCTGTCAAGCTTTGGTCACTCAGTTAAAGAGTACATACAGAGTTGTGGAACTTAGATCCCTAGTCATGCAAGAATAATTAACAAAATGAAACTAATAACAGTAATATTTCATATATAATGGGCAAAAATCTATTCATATAAACTGTGTGGATATCTTAAAAAACTAGCAGCACAGTTGAGCACTTTTTCTTAGTCTTATTACTTGTGTCTGAAACCTAGCACATCCTGAGGTGGTGATGAGTGAGTATGAAAAGTAAAGGTTGCCAACTGTAGTGAGATCAAAGACCTTTTTCCCTGCCTCTAAATTGCCACCAGAAATCTACTGTCACACACCACAGTGCAAGACATGTGCTGGCATTTCTCTGGTCAAGAAATTATATAACGTCATATTGATTTTCAGCACCTGCACTATTTACAAGCATTTGAGTCCTTGCCATCTCAGTCCTTGACGACTGTGATGCAGTCTTATGACCTGTTAACTGCAAGGATTCATTTCTGTTGTCGTGTTTTACTATAATTAAAAATGCCTGTTCAGTCATTTATAGTAAGTCTGAAAACCCAGCTTGAAACAGAGGAGCAGGGAACATAGGCTTTCCAAGCCACGCATGGGCTACTCAGGGTATATAAATAAAACACTCACTTCACTTTTTCCACTTTTATTATTTTGCTTTCCTCCCTCTCCTTGCTCCCATTCTCTTCCATACCCACCACTCAGGTATCTTCCAGCATGTATATGCTTTTTACCCTCATTTCAAATCCTAGAAACTTAGTTTCAGAAGAAAAGGAGAATGAGTATCTCCTGCCTATGGTGGGAAGTGGTACAGGATTTGGACTGGTCCATGAAATCCATACAAGGTAGTTTATAATTTTTTATAATATTCAGACAAAATTCATTGGCATATTCAGATAGTACCGTGCCAATGAATCTGGATTAAACAGGAATGTCAATTATAATAAAATTGATCAATTATAATATGATGTTGGATCCAGCTAGTCGTACACATTTAAGGCTGGGTCTTTAAGAAGCCCTTGCTTGCTTAGAAGTCTGGTGGAGATATATTTACAAAGAAAATAAAAATTTTAAAAATGTAGACAAGATGAACTGTAGACTTGGCGACATTAGGCAGATAAGTAAACTGTCACAAAACAAATGCAAAATGTGCAGTTTTTGTCTGTAATTAAGTCAGATCACTGATTAAATGAATGTCTTTCACTGAGTTATTTGGATTAAGATCTTTAACACTATCTGGAAATAAAAGATGGTAAGAAAAAGGACAGAGTAGGAATGTGAGAACCTGCTAAGAAATAAATACAGAGTAAGCAAGTAATTTCTTTTCGTACGACTGGAGAAGACAGAGTGGTAATATTATGTCAATTCTTTTATGCCCCAACTTCCTATGCTAGAGCAGAAATAAGGTTGCTTTCATAACACACACAGGTGTTCTCTAAAATACACATTAAAGGCTGTAAAGGCAGTCACATATTATGCCAAAAGTTTTTTTTTTTCCTCTCTCCTTAAAAGACATTGTCAAAGTCTAATTATGGCAATTTAGAAAATAGTAGACTGAATGAGATTAAAAGATAGAAGAAGAAACAAAGAGAGAAGTTAATTATTCATTGGTGACACAGCCACATTAGTCTTATTTACAGGGCTACTGAGCTTCTATTCCAAATGCAGAATATGAAAGATTTCTTATGCTTCCTGATTTTTCCTGCATTAGAAACATCACAACAGATTTTATCCCAACATTTGTTCATGCCCAAGAGTAGCCCAAAGAAAGCACATTAAGGAAGTTAATAACTCAGCAAAAGTTTGTGTCTCAATCCCTAGTATAAGTATGGGATAGGGCAGGTTCACTACAGTTATTTAATAAATGGTTTCCTGGATCAGCTATAGAATTGCTTTGAACAAATCACTTTACTCCTCAAAGTCTCATTCTTCCTGCCTATGAAAAGAAAACATTAACACTTATATTCCAAATAAAATGCTGCAAGGTCTGTAAGTAAAAGCTCTGCACATAAGCAGAGCATTCCTCATGCCTCTACTGTTTCTACTGTTAGCTGTGCCACTCTTGCTTTCTCCAAATTTCGGAAGACACATCTCCATAGTTAGTGTATCACTTTTTTTAGGTTTATTGCTTGAGATGTAAAGGCCAAATTTTGATGTGATGTACGGTATGTGCTTTCCAGGTCAACTGGTTACATATGCTCAATATTTTACTTTCAATACTGACAATTTAACAGGAGGATTTTGGTGAATTTTTTTCGGGTACAGTTTGCAAATTATTAAGCAATCTAGTAATCACAGCCCTAACAATGCAATAAAATTACAATAAGCATTACATCAATGCCAAGTTTTCTCAGTTAAAATTAATAATTATTAACCAGCTCATAAACAAGCACAATCCAATGCTTTTCCAGTGGGAGCAGAAGGTGGGGGTTTTTTATTTATTCTGCTCAAGAAGTCCTTATTTATAGGATTCAGAAACTGACATCCAAGTCCTTACAGGAAACATTTCAAGACATAGTTTGACTGGAAGAAACAGAACAGCTGAGAAATTGCATTATGGTCTCTATGTTTTTACTACTGAAGAAACAAAACAGAAAAAAAGTCTTTTGCTGTCAAAAGAAACCCAGCCTATTTTTTTTTAATCTAAGTAAAGAAATTATGTCTTTCCTACATAATACTTGAAGCAAACTTTCATTTGTGTCTGCTTAGATATGAGAGGAGATGTCTTTCTGTCTTATACTCTTCATTGATTTACTGCAGTTATCTTTGATTTATGCTGCTTTCACCAAGATTAAAATTTGACCCTTTTCTTGTATTTATTTATATAAGACATGAAAAATTACATGTTTTTCAAGAAATTAATAAGCAAGAGACCAAATTAATAATAAAAAACTTGTAAATTAAAATGTCAAGCAGGCTAAGGCAACATTTGATAAATGACTATGTTATTTCTGAGGATTACTTTTTAATGTCATTCTAATAGCTTGATTATAAAGGACAATTAACACATTTAAAGTAGGCTGAGCAGAACAGAACTATATTGAAATCTAATTTTAAACTAACCCAGATGTAACAGCTCAACAAAAATGTATTTCTTAACCAAAAAAAATTGCACTAAATTATTAGAATGTGAGGGGTTTTTTTCCTCTTTCCCCCAATATATCTATTAATTTAATTTCCTTTGATATTTTTTCTTTTTTTCCTAAATGTGCTTTCGATTCCTACCTGCAACGTTTCCCTTCTGGGATAGTTTACAAATTATTTTCCTAAATGTGCTTTCGATTCCTACCTGCGTTTCCCTTCTGGGATAGTTTACAAATTGCTTTACCACCTCCAAGAATATTCGAGTGAAAAACTGACATTCATTGCCATCTGAGTTCATGCTGTGAAACAGGGGACTCTAAATTCCACATCCCTACCTACAGCCTTGCACTCATAACATACTCCATAGATGTCAAAAAGGATTAAAAGTGAGATGGAGACAGAAAAGTCTAATTTGTGGGAAACATCTTTTATAAGAAATCTCTTATAAAAAAGATTTCTTGCCTTTTACTGCATTTTTTTTTTTTTTTTCCTGTAACAGAAGTTTAAGGAAACAGATTTTCTATAATGGTCATAGGGTATCTAAAACAAAACACTGTTTTTAGGGGTCAGGAGCAAATGAATGACTGCCAAAGTTGAAGTCATTTTCACTCACCGGCTGACAGACCAAAGGAAGCCCATCAGGCTGACAGCCCAGGGCCAAACTCTAAGGCCAGCATTGATTTTTATTTCTATAGTTCCCAAAATATTTTTATTTCTTCAAAAATCCTTACTTTTATAAATCATCTGTCCTATTCTCATGAAGATATAACTTTTCAGTAATAATCTGTGCCTTGGAAGAGAATCAATGGACGATAACACTTAATTATTTTGTTAGACATCATCTATATCATTCAGAAAGCATGTCCAAGTGTGATATAACTGATTTCATCTTTATTCTCAGCCTTTAGGCTATCACTTGATTTAAATTAAAAATACTCAGACAACAGGGTGTTCACTGCCTTACCTGTATTTGCAGAAAACCCACTGAGCAAATGCTTTTAGCCATAGCCTTTTCCTCACCTAGAAATATCCATCACCATGATGGACATTTCTTCTTTTAGAATATTTTTAAATGGCTTTATTTCCGTCACCTTCAGGCAATGTTTTGCTCATTTAAGTATACTTGTTCCTTTTACCATTTCCTTCTAGATTCCCGGAGTTAAGTATTGTTCTAATGTTAATTATAACTGGAACAAAACCCAAACATTTGAAGAGAGAAACATGTAATGTAGTTCATCAGCGTGACCATAGAGAGCAAGTAAGACCATTATGAAAACAGACTTATGTTCTCCTCCATGTCTGAGATAACACAGGCTGCTACAAGTGGGTTTCAGCTGCAGTGAGCTGGCCCAGTGAAAGTCCTTAGCATTCCTCTCTTCAGTCTGCCAGCTGAGCTGCTCATGAGATGTTGCCCAAAACCATTTCCATCAAAACCTTTGTGTGAGGATGGATCTGCTCTTCAAATGCTTTAAACGTCTGAGCTGCATTGGATGAAGTGCTCAGGGACTTCTTCAGCATTGTATCTGGAAGAGCAGGAGAGCAGGTATCAGGTAGCACGTGGGAGGTGATGAGGAGTAGCTGAGGCAGGATGGTGGTGGCCATTGCCTCAGGCTGTGCAGCTGCATCCAGAGTGTAAATTTGTGCAAGTGTTGATATGGTGTTACTAACACGTCTGTGTTGTGGTTTAACCCCAGTGTGCATCTAAGCTTCACACAGCTGCTCACTCACTCACTCCTAAGTGGGATAGGGGGAAGAACTGGAAGGGTAAAAGTGAATAAAATTAACTCTACCTCAGCCAAAAGCAGCAGACATTGATAGATAATGTTAAATAAAATCAGAAAGGAAGGACAATACAGTAAAAATTAAGCCTAAGAGCTCTTGAATATGTTAGGAAGAAGATCCAGGATGAATCATTTTAAGATTTTAAAGTGAGCCAAAACAAAGGCATGGAACAAAAGTCAACAAATCATCTGCTGGCAGTAAAGGTTTTTTTAGCTTGAATATCTACTGCTTATTTTAAAAGGGATAGAAAGCTTTCATTATGTTGTGACGCTTGTATGGCAGCCAAAAGTAAGAATACCCACTGTAAGGTGCCTCCTTTTCACTTTGCCATAGAGGAAGAAGGGATTCTTGTCACTTACAGCTGTCCAGAAAATGAACTTTTTTTGCCACCAGAAATTTCAACACTGCCAGTGTCTGTGTTTAAAGTATTTAGGACCTAGGTACCCAGACAATGTCAGCTAAGATGGGTGTCATTTAAAGAAAAAGTAGTATTAACTGGGTCTCATAAAGAAATTACTCAAATTATGGGAACTGGCAGAGTAAAGCTGAGAAATATCATTACAGAAATTACGAGAGGTTTTTCTGGGATGGTTCCTTTTTGGAAGTGGCAAATTTTCTCCAGACCCAGGCATTTCAGAGTCTTCACTTGTTTGTGATTGGTCTTACTGTTATCAGACTCATCATTTCAGGTCAGAGTTTTCCTTCATCAAATCTCATACCAAGCCTCAAGAACAACAAAATATAATGGAAAAAAAATTATATTACAACTGCCCAATTGTGAAATGCTGGACACAGTAAAAAAACCTAAACTGCTGACCCTTCCATTATTGAGTTTTGCACCTCACAGAATGAATTTTGTTTCCCTAACTTTAGCCTATCTGCCACAAAAAAAAAGTAAAAACAGGCAAATACATAGGGATATAGAACCATAAAAATCATAAATGGAAAAGACCTATGAGGTCATTTAATCCATTTCTCTGCCATTTTACTCTGACTCCTCAGTGCACTTGGCAGTGCTTTGCCCAGTCTAACTTAAAACGCCTGAGGCAATGGGGTTTTGGGCCTAGCTTTCCCTTGCAATGAGAAATATTGACTGTAAGTTAGAAGACTATATTCCTGCATGATTTGTGTTCTTACATATTGCCATGTGAATTCGCTCAGTTTAGATTTGTTTTTTTTAAAGGAAATAAAAAGCCTCCACACCTGGGATACATAAACATATTGCCATGGGTAGTAAGTTACTATATATCATCTAATTCATGTCAGTTCTGTGGATCCACTTTCTTAGCCCATAACAAACAGTAATTCAAATATACTCAGGCTCCTTATACTTTAGCACTGGTGCTTGAAACCAAAGGGCATTTTTGAAGTGAATTCCCTAACTGCTCTCACTTACCAGGCTTTGGTTCACTTCTCAGATCACACACACACACACAATAAAAATTAAAAAAAGACAGTTCAGATAAGGCTGAACCAAAAGATATCCTCCAAGAGCCCACTCAGTACAGATCAACCAGCAGCTAACAGAATTTCATACCAGAGCAGAGCTAGTCCGTAATAGAGATGTGAGCCTGTTAAAGACCTGGACATGCACAGACTCCAGACTTCAGGATCTCACCACCAATTGTTTTGCCTTAACGATGCTTTTTTATTATGCACTACTTGTTACTGTAGAGGTTGATTAGACACCCTTTGCACATTAAGTAGCCTCAAGTCTCTTCACTTTTGCCACAGCCTAAAAATAATGTAGAAAAAGTTAGCAGAGATCATGGGTGATTTGTCTGTGTATTTAAGCCCTCATATATGTCTAGACAACAGTCAAAGATTTTAAAGCAGGTTAATATTTAAGTACTATTAAAAATAAAGTTTATTAACAGAAATATTGTTTATCTCTATTACAATACAATATCAAAGACCAAGCAGCCAATTAGGACATCTGCCCTGATGAGACAGAACATGATAAATAATTAAAGGAGCAATTCAAAGGAATATCTCAGTACAATAAGTAATATGGAGTTGGGAATATCTCACTCGTTTATTAGAAAGTATTCAAAATTTAAATGTTCATGTCCATAAAGGGATTTCCTGAAATGCTTTCAGAATCATTGAAACACGAAAAGGTTGAAAATACCATGAAGCAGAGTAAGCTTAATATTCAGTGGAGTACCAAAAGAAAATCTTTTTTGTACAAGAACTAATTAATTAAAAAAAAAAAAAAAAGAAAGGAAACCTCTGCACTACTTCCACAGCAAGTTAAACTGTAATTAGCAGATCTGAACATGTTAATATGAATAAAACATGAACTTGGGAAACAGCAATTCTTACACAATTCCTTTCTCACTGTCCGCTAAAGTATAAGTTTGTCTACACTGGCTATTTTACCAAAAATCTGTCCATAGCTTCTTTACTTTGGAAAGTTATTAAGTTATTGAGTGTATTTTGAACAAATTGGGTACCCTGATACAGCCTCTTAGGCAAGCATTTCTAAGCCATTTTTTCTTGCAATAGCAAAGCCAGATTTTCAGTTCTAGTCATACAATTCCCCAGTGCAAAGCACTGACTGACTATGAACTCAGACTGCAAAATCAGATTCATTCAAAACATTTCGACAGGTTAAATTTGCACTGGTATATTTTCTGTTAGTCCCATGATGTTTTTTCTTGCCAAATTTCAATTGGACTTTTCACAAATATTTCTTTTTTGGTATTACATCCTTTACATTCCTCTCTGGACCCTGCAACCTCCCTCACACAGGGCCCCTGTGTTGTCTTCCATTCTGGACATTTTTGGTACTTAGATTTTTGCTTCACATTGGTCAGTCCTCCAAGTATTCCTTTAAGCTGTAGATCAAGGTAGTACTACAGCATATCTTAGTTCTCAAGATGTCAGGCTTCTTTAATTGCTTTTCCTGTCCAACAATTTTACATTTCTTCAGTTAGCTTAGGCAGGACCAGTGACACAATACAGCTTACTTTGTTGGAGAAACACTTCTTAGCCTGGAGCAATCAAGATGAAATAATGTCACACCAGCCAGCATAATGACTATCTACATAGGCTCAGAGATATCATTCACAATGCCAACACACTGCATTGTTTTCAACTTGTCTCCTTCTTTTGCACTCTCTCTGGTGTGTTTTTCCTGGGGACTGTCCACACTATGTCTCCTTATCTGGTGCACACAGAAAGCATCCAAATAAACCCTACCACTAGCAGCATTGTCCCCTGACACAAAAGGGAAGATGGTAGTAGGATGGTAGCCTTATATCCTGTAGGCTGTTTATCTGTTTATCTGTCTATTACAGAGAAAACATTTATCACCCTAATTTTCAAGCCTAAGGAAGCTTGACCCTGCTGGCCAAAGCCACACAACTGGAGATATTCACACAGCACAGGTGAAAGCTTAGTAGTAAAGAAAAGGGCATGGCAGTAAGACAGGATTCAGAAAATGAACACTACAGAGATGTCCTGAATAAGTAATTGGTGGCTGCATTTGCAAGAATGAAGCAAAGCAAGAACAATGCTGAGACAGTAAGAACAGTTTCCCAGACTGTAGAAAGACTGCAGTACCATCTAGACCTCATCAGCATCTCCCACATTGTCCTGTTTCATGCATTTTGCATCCATAACATAGCCCATTCATAACGGAGCCTACAGCATGTACTGCAGGTGCTGCAGGATGGGAGGAGCTTTACTTCAGTAAAAAAAAAGAAACCAGCTGCAGTACTGCAATTTAGTCTTCATTCCTTTTGATGCCTGTTTCCCCTCATGCTTGAAAATAATGTACAATACACAAAAGACAAACATAGTCCTGTTAAGGAAATGGAAGTCAAACAAAAATCTGAGACTGGGCACCATCATCTTCAGGTAGTCAAGTACATACAACCAAGCACAACTGGGGAAAGAAACAATGATTTTGAAGCCTGATAGACTATTCAGAGGTCACTGCAGTTAAGTGTCCACTGAAGACTTCAATGTTCTGTAGCAAATGAATTCCCTTCCTTTCAATGAAGAATAAGACTTGGTTACCTAATACAAGCAAGCATCTTATTGACAGCATCAACAAAGCTAGGTAAGCCTATCTGTAAAATTCACTATAAACCATTTGTGTCATTAGAAATAACTCAGAAATAACTTGAGGCAGTGAAACTTATGATTACTCAAGTACTCCCTGGGTTGTCCCAGCAATTATCGTTTTCCAGTCACAATTTCACTGTTAATAGTTTGACAAGAGTCACTGTTGTCAGACTACAGTAGGAAAGGTAACTGTCATCTCCATGCTCATCCCACCAAATTAGCAATGGAGCTAATCTCCACAGATGCTGCCTTCTCCAGCCTCAACTTCTGTCTCTGACAATCTTCTCACATTTGCAACAAAATCTGTGTGTTCTTGTCATGAACTCAGATGCTGCAAGGAAACTTGCTTGGCTTTAGGAATCTGCTTTTAGGTACCTAGTCTAGATAAAGGTATCTACACAACTGACCACATGCAATATCAGAATTCACTACCTATTGGAGGAGTATTTTGTGTCTAGCTGTCCTCCACCTTCCTAATGTACTTGACAGTAATAAGGTATTCCTGTATTCCTTCAAACATTCAGATGAAACAGAACTGCCCTGAGAGCCATAAGTGCCTCTCTAACACTGATAACAGCCACAGGAGATGGGTTCATGGTTTCTCAGCACACGAGATCATTTAGTTACTCTCTGTAGTTATTTAGTAGAATAGACTCCAGATCAACAAGGCAGAATGCAGTACTGCCAACACCAGTATTTTTGAGCATTTTTTACAAAATTGCACAGAGATTATTGAGACTCCAACTGTAGGCAAGGCAGTCTTTTCTTCCACAATCTTTCCTGGTTTTAATGATGGCATTCCACCATCTTTGATGTGCCTATATTGCTATCATCCATGGAGCTGCATCCATGGTAATGGTCAGGTAGAAACAAAAGCGGGGGTGCCCCATTACAGAGGAATGAGCCAGGAGCCAAGTGTGACCTCAGTACAGGCAGTGCCTTCACCAAGAAGAAGTCACCCTCCTGTGAGATGTTGGAATGGCAGGCCAAGCAGGTTCCTACATCAGGTGCTCATAACAGCATCCATCGGCAGCCCCAGGAATAGTGAAGGCATGATACAGGTTTAGGGCATATCCAGAAGACAGGTCTGGAGACAAGCTACCTATGATGCTGTCAATAAATACTCTTGCCAGATGCCTGCTCTATGATGTAGGTCTGAGGTCTGTCCAGGGTTGGGGTGAGGGACAGGGGTAGATATGGGAATTTGTCTGACAGAGCTCAAGAAGAAACCATATTACTGGGCTTGAGCTGAAACAGAGTGCTTGGGCAGGGGTGTGGGTTGCAGGTGAGGCTGGGCAGGTCTGTGAAGGTCTGTTGAGGTCCTCCAGGCCCTGATAGTAATACAGTAAGGAAACACTCCAAAATAAGCACCATAGTTCATAGCCATATACTGCAATTGCTCACAGAAATCAAAAAAAGCCCCATATAAATGATGATTTCTGCAACAACTAGCAAAAAAATACAAGGTGATGATAGGATAACAAAGTGATTTACTATAATACAACATCCGAAACATGATCAGTTATGCCAAAGCTGATGTCAGTGCAAGACAACACTACCTGAGACCTATTAACAGCTCTCTATCATTACAAATGAGCAACAGCAACAGTCAGAGCCATACTGGGAGAGGTACACTGTAGACTTGTCAACTTCTTAGGTAAAATTGTCAGGTTAGGCTATAAGCTCCAAAGGTATAGTGGTATTTACCTGCGGTGAATGAAAAAATGACCAACAGCGAGATGTCTTCAGGCATCAGCACTTTATTGAAGCTTTGCACTGCTTATACATCCTTTTTTCCTCCAGCACGCCCCAAGCACGCAGCATTCTTTCACTTTTGATTCATTACCCCTTATCACACACGCACCTGAACAACTGACATGATCAGTTATTCCCCCCTGTTCAGGAGCCATTCTTTTACTTCTGACTGGTTCCTAACTACAGCACACAATCACCCCTTATCTTGCCTCATACACATTCTTGCTTGTTAGTCAGCTTTGTTTTATTTTTCACTCAAGGTGAGGAATTAATTGCTCAAGGCTGAAGCTGCCTGCAGCTTCGGATCTTAAAGCACTAACAATTCCCCCTTTTTGTTTTTGTACTACAAAGGCGTTGTCCACCGTCTTCTGCAGGGCCCTTTGCAGACACGGTAGCAAACAAGGCACTAATAGGAGGATCACCAAAATTATGAATAACAACTTCAGTCCTGACTTTAATAGTGAAGAGACCCACCCTTGTATTCCCCAACTCTAAAACCACTTGCTTAACCAATCATCACTATTTACCCTCAACTGTTTGACATTTTCCTTTAACCTTTTAATGGCCATATGAATTGATTCTGAGTGGTCTGATAAATTCATACAATATATACCTTCAAATTCCTCACAACCATGTCCTTGAGATAAAAGCAAAAAATCAATAGCAGCTCGATTTTGCAAAGTAGCATGTTGAATAGAGTCGACATCTGTCAACAAGTCTGATAGTGGCAAAGATGTAAGATTAGATTGTTTAGAAAGCCAACATCCTAATTTGAGTAGGTTTGTTAATGTGCTCATTACTCCAGGGGCCAGAATAGAGGCTGCAGCTATTTTCCCAGGCTTCCAAAACTCTGCATTGGAATCACAGTCTTGTTCAAATGAGTGAGTGCTACGCTTGCTTCTTATCTGATTTTTGAACTTTCCCAAAATCATGGTAATATTAGGTGTCAACAGAGTCAAACGGCCTGGGGACCTCCACGAATACATGATGGTTTTCCTGCCCATGCTCTGTCTCCACAAATAAGGAAAACACCTGGTGGTAGCTGTACTGGATTATGAGTAGATTTAGAAATTTTTGGTGAAGTGTAACTACACCAAGCTGTTTTATTTCTAAAAGTGGAACCAGTGGCATTTACATTCTGGGCAGTGACTCTTGTGTTGCTTGTAGAGATATTGAAAAAGACACGAAAGTCCACTGATACTGATTGATCCCCAGCGGGGGTCTCCAAGGGCCTCCGTTTGGAGAGATAATGTACTTGCAGCGCTTCAAGCACTTAGCGCGAACAACCAACCAACAGCAGTTACCAAGTGGACAGGTGCATGTGCACTCCCCACACTGAGGAGCTAAGTTATTACTTTGTTTTACATCCCCTCCCATATGATAGTGATGACTTTGTATTTATCTCTGATTCTTTAAACTTTCCAAATTCCCATTCAGTTCCCGTTTAGTTTCCCCACACACATTAAACAGCCACAAAGACAAATTATGTTTACAACATTGAACTATACCCTCTCTCTTGGTTCGTCCCCAGCTGTTTCCCTCGTGGGAGAACAGGATTATCAAATAGAACTCTGCACCCTCTTTGCAGTCAGGGCTGCGTTCCACTCAAACAACACAGACACTCAGTCACACAAAAGGGCCCTTTACTCCTCTCACTCACACTACACCATATGCCAATTAAACAACAGTCAGGCTCTCGTGTAGTGTAAATAGTAAACCGTTAACCATTTGCCACAGGTCCACAACAAGCAGTGTAACTTAAACCATAATACATGGTACCAGGTTTTTTGTTTGTTTGTTTGTTTGTTTTTACAACAGATGTATAAGATGCTAGCTAGTCCCACACAGTGCTCCTGTTGCTTGAGTCCTCTTCAGCAGTTGCCGGTTCTTTAATCTTTTTCCAAAATTTTAGTGGGTCCAGAGTAGAGGTTGAGCTCATTTGAGGAAGGCACGGGGTGTCCCAGGACAAAGTAAAATCAATAAGTGGACCCGAGTCTCCTAGATCTTTTGATTCTTCCTTTTGAGCAGTTAAATCCTGTGGAGGCACAGAGGGACTTGTGGAGGCCTCACCTGTGACTGCAGCAATAGTAGAGGCAGTGGTAGTTTGATCCGCATGTAATTGGCGTAAAGAATCTTGATCTGCTCGTAATTGGCATAAAGAATCAGTAATTAACCGCCATGTAGTTAACAGGGGCGTTGCAAGGGGATCACGTAGAGTTGCGGCATCAATAAAGAGCTTTCCTGTCTCTTTCCAAGCAGCCCCTTGGAAAGCAGAATCAGCATCTGAGGGTGCATCGTTATTTCTGCACCGTATCAGTAGCTTTTGAACTGCTGTCTCATCATATTTAACTCCTCTTGTCTTCAAAATGCACATTAAAATAGTCAATATAGATTTTTCCTCCACTGACATTTGTGCATCCATAACTGGAGGGGGGAGGGTTGGGGGGGTCGGGTAATCTGTTCCCAGATGCTCACCTGCTTCTTGTAGATCGGGTCTAACCAGCTCTATGGTCCACTGCTTCCCTTTGTCATATGCCAGCTTCTTGTAGATTCGGGTCTTGCGCAGCTCTATGGTCTGCTGCGTCCCCTCATCGATATAACAGAGCAGCTCTATGGTCCGCTGCCTTCTCCGCAAACTGGGCTCCACCACTGGCCGCTCTCTGGTCAGCAGTTCTCTATCTCCACATCCAGATCACACTGAGGTCATGTTGGGATCACGTTGGGGTCACCAGTTGCAGCGGATGAAGAAATGACCAACACTGAGATGTCTTCAGGCATCAGCACTTTATTGAAGCTTTGCACTGCTTATACATCCTTTTTTCCTCCAGCACGCCCCAAGCACGCAGCATTCTTTCACTTTTGATTCATTACCCCTTATCACACACGCGCCTGAACAACTGACATGATCGGGTAATTCCACCTGTTCACGAGCCATTCTTTTACTTCTGACTGGTTCCTAACTACAGCACACAATCATCCCTTATCTTGTCTCATACACACTCTTGCTTGTTAGCCAGCTTTGGTTTATTTTTCACTCAAGGTCAGGAATTAATTGCTCAAGGCTGAAGCTGCCTGCAGCTTCGGATCTTAAAGCACCAGCATCTACATGCTTTTCAAAGTTGAAATAATTTACTCAAAATATTGATTTGTCTGACAAGTCTATAGAGTAAATCTATGCAACTTCTAAAGTCACATAATATTCATCCAATTGACTCTACTACCAGAAGGCTATATCATTGATCTCTGTGTATATATCAGACTGAGTCTTGCATGCCAAGACTCAAGACACTTTAATTGCAAGGATCAAAAATCTCTGATTATTCCTCTGTGTGCTTTGTAGTGACCTAGTCCTCTGCCTAGAGTTTCTTATGCTTTCTTGCCTCTATGTACCACTGAAAATACACAGCAGAACTGTGGGTGAGTTTCTAGACACATTGAATTTAAAAACAAAACAAGTTTTAAAACACAAGAATACAAGCAGGATTTTGAGATCTGTTTTACGTCAGGGCCACAATGAAATCAAAATTTTTCAAAATAAATTCCTAGTAATTCCCTTACAGTGAAAAATAATAATTAAAAAAAACAACCATGCCTTAGCATAGCTAGTAGCCAAAATGTGATTTGTGCCATAAAGGCAATCTATCCAATATTTGGGAAAGTGCAAAAAAACCCTCTGAGTCATACAGGAGATGAAACAAGCATGCTGTTGACTCTGTGTCTCAAGCCCAGAGTATTGCATTATTTATATAAAATGGAGCAGCTCCAAGAAAAAAAACGAAGAGTCTGACACTATCATCAGCGACTTGGGCATTTGCCTAGGGTCCAGGATCACCTATCAGACAGAGCAGTCTCTCCTGGAGCAATGAATTACTGACCTCATGTTTCATTTCATGGCTACCTTCCACTAACAGTAGTGGTGTTGAGTGCCTTACTGAATGATTAGTGGAAAAATTAATTTTGCTGTGCATCTAAAATAACTATGGACTCAATAGGGATACTTAATTACACATTACGATCTCCCTTTCTCTTCCTTTCTCCCCATCTACTAAACACATCCAGCTAGCAATAAATAACCTGTTTCTTTTTTTGGTAATAGATGAGGTGACTTTATTACCTCCCCTTTACTATCTTCTGCTCTTTCCTACAGAGGAACCAACTTTTCTCTCTGATGGTCTCACGGAGGTTTATCTATTAAAACTTAGAACAATTGTTCTAACTGATACTTAGCCTTCAAGTTTGATGCTTCTATTTCAGACCTTGTGCATTTTTCCCAGCTTATACTAGCTGATCTAAGAAAAGATACTGCCTCTACATATGGAACTCATCCAAACTTCAGACATCAACAGAGAACTGGAACACAACCTACTGTGTTATAGGTGGAGCCATATTCTGTCACATTTCAAATAGCAATATTGATCTGACTTCACAGCATTTAAGGATTTCAGACAAACTTTGGAGGATTTAATAATTAAAGACCTGAAGGCAAATGAAATAGGTACAAAGTGGGTTTGCCAAAGGTCAGCCATAGCACATTACTTCAGTGCTTCTCTTTGATCAAGATAAATGTGGGCAGATATATGTGGACCAGATAAACTGTGAACCTTAGTAAAATATTTAACACAGTGTTACAGGAAAAATATTAGATTAACTGTAAAAGACATTTAAGTGGACAAGGAGTGGCTAAAATCAGCTAGCACCTTTTAGAGAAAGCTCCCAACCTGCAAGAAAGTTAAAAAAGGAATTTTTCCAGAGCTGTGTTGGAAGTAGTCCTACTACTGTTTTGAATGGTAACATTCAGCATAAAATGAAACAGTGAGTTAAAGAAATTTCCCAAAGGACACAAAGGTTGTCATCAGCACAGGGGACCAAATTTCAAAGACAAAAGAAACAGATGACCTGAAGGACTGAAACGGATAAAGTAGTACAAGAGACAGGTCATGAACTTAGGACCTAATTAAAATTTCTTTTATAAGCTGGAGCTTATCAGTCAGAAAAAAATAAGAGGAGAACTAGGTGGGTGCATTAATCTATTAGAGAGTGTTTATGAGCATGGTACGCTTCTGCAAAAGCTAAATGTGAGTTCAGATTCAGGTGGTTATATCCAAACAAAACAAGGAAGAGTATAAGGTACTAGTACTCATAAGGAATATGATATACAGTTCTGTATTCAATGAGACTGCAGAGAAAGGCTGTAAGACCAATCAAGAAAATGAGTATGAGAAGAGTCCAAAGTCCTCAATTGATTTATCTTCAAAACAAGGAAAGAGAAGGGAGGTGATTTCTACTGTACATACCATGGAGCCAAGGGAAGGGCAACTTGTATCTTGAATAAATTCAGGTTGTAAATTAGAAGAAAACTTCTAGTATTTTGCACAGAAAAGTTCTGGAGCAACCTTTCACTGGAAATTCCCAGAGTAAGAAACATAATTCATTTTAAGATGGAACTTGTCATATTATCAGAGGAGTTCTGCAGTTGGGTGGCCAAAAATAGCTGACAGCAGGAGGCCTGCTCTCAGTCTTCTCTCCCTTTGTCAGAGTAAGTAGCACCATACTTCCCTGTATTTTTTCTGTTCACTCAGTAGTACCAGTGGAGGAAGAAAGAATCTGTCCAAGAAATCGAAGTGCTAAATTCTGTAACAAATTATATATGCTATGATTCCAGCTCACAGCTGTCTGAGTTCAGATTCCTGCGCTATTCAGCGTATTAACAGCTTAGCTGGAATCCTGTCATGAAGCCTACAAGGTGTTCTTACAGACCAACACTTCAAAAGGGGCGAAAAAGAAATCTATTTTTCTGTCAGTCAGTAGCACAATCCTGAGACAAGCTGTGTTATTCACAGATAACAGTTCTCTTCAGATCTTTTCTTTTTGGGGACAGTACTGAATTCTTGCATGTTATATGGAAGCTATGTTCCAGTGATCTGCACTTGTCAAAGAATAACTGTTTCTCCAGAGCCAAGTCATGACATCAGCAGCACCTGCCAAAAATTATAGCACAGATCAAATGTGGCATTCAAAGTTTGTGCCCTGTAACTGTCTGGTCATTCTGCTTGGTGTGTTGCAGACTTAATAAAATGAAGCTGTGGGTTTGGATTTTCGTGCCCCACCCCGCTTTCCCCTCCCCTCCCCCCCATTAAACTAATTCATAATACCAGATGTCATCACTCCCAAATAAAAATGAGTGACGGGTGAAAAGATTTCATCAGTTATTCCTGGCAGTTGGAGTTCTCCTGAAAAGGGGAACTCAGGGGTAAAACTGACACTATTCAGTAATCACTCAAGAAATACATACTTTGACAGAAGAGGAAGCTACTATACAACCAAAGTAAGCATTTATATTCTTGTATTTTGGCCAAAATAAGATTTTCTCTTCCTATCTTGATTATTAAATGTGCCTAGACATACATGCATATACATTTATTTTAAATTGTATGAATTTGAATAATGCTTTCTTCTTCTTCCCTCCATCCCTCAAGGGGTGTATGGAATTCTGTATATTATGGTACACTTTATTGGAATATAATCTGATCCTGTCTGATTTATAAAATATCAGAGGTATCCTGCCTTTGTTTCATTTTACTCGAGTCTTAACTTCAATTATTAACCTACGTGTTCCTGTGTCTGGTTTTGGTGTTACTAGGACTTCTGTGTTACACATACTTCATCTGAAAGGAAAAACACCATAAAATGAACATGTAAGGGGATATTAATCCTCATGATGCATTCTGTAAGTGTAATTTAAATATTTTTAGAACATAAAGCTTTCTTTTTTTATTTCCACCCCCCAAAAAGAAGGCACCATAAACAGGCTTTGAACTCATACACTGTACTATAACAATTCTATAAGGCTGGAAAATGTTCTATGCTTAGGCAAACAAACCCCAGTGAAGGGCAAAAGGAACAGGAGATTAATTAGTGGCTTGACAGAGAAAATAGCTCATGGTCACGATACGACCCAAGGGACTGAGTCCAGTTGATGCCATAGATAATCTTTCCATTGTTTACAATGATCTTGAAAAAACTCTGAAGTGACTGTGGAAATTCTTTCAGAAACATGTTCAGGTTCAACATTAAAATTGTCTGAACCCTCAGATTCATTGAAAGTGTTAAAATTAGCCTTATCTCCACCCTTTAGAAAGGAAATGTTTTTTAAGATATTAAAAAAAATCATTCTTGTCACAGATTTTGTTCTTTCAGTGAACATTTTGAAAATAAAATTTAGAAGTGTTCAAACATTATTTAATTTAGCTGGTTAAAATATTTTCCAATAAGAAAAAACCATAAGGTTGGTTTCTTTTGATTAGTCAAACCAATTGATTCTTTTTATTATGCAACATTTAGATTAAAAATTACTTTAAATTTTTTCTCAAAATATGTTAGCAGTGTTACTGAATGTTTTAAAATACTTTTCAGTATCTTTCAGTAAAAGATTTCCAGAGGATCTCGTATGTACAATATTGTCTCTGTATATAAAATACTGAATTTTGAAGACAATGGCTCAAGACATGTATTAAATAGAAAGACTGAAAAAGAGTGAAAAAAGCTTCCTGAAGTTTCAGACAAGATTTTCTTCTTTTGCTTGTTTATTTTAGATAAAAGTTACTAAAAATAGCACTTTGTTCAAAACATCAAGAGTCATTTCTGACTCCAAAAATTTGTCTGGCAAGAGTACAAAGTAGAAATACAATTATAAACTGTGTAGAAGAGAAGTTCTTTGCATTAGCTATTTGTTCAAACTCCTTTTTGTACCTCAGTGGAGATTGCCTGAGATTAGTGATTCAAAATGTGCAGACCAAGAAAGTTATAAGACCAGAGCTTTTGGTAACATACTAATTTAACACCTTTCCAAAGCACATTCAACCTGCACACCAGATTAAAAGACAGAAGGTTGTATCACATATTAATTTGTGACAGTGAATAGAAGTTGTACATACAATAACTTCCAGCTAGAAGCAAAATTTCTTCTCCCTTGCACTGGAGAAATCTGTTGAGGAAAAAGTACTCATCATGCACACTTTGAACCTCCTTTAAATACACTGTGAGATGGCAACTTAAAGAGTTTAAATCAATGTATTTTACATAGATGTTATCTGTGTTTCTTGAGTGATTTGCTGTCTTACAAGTTGCTGCATGGCCATGTGATTTATGGTTTGATTACAAATACAGGTGATTTTTCTTTTAGAGTGCCATTAATTTTATTTACTATTACTTCTTGTGTAAGAATAATTCATTAACAAATAAATTAATTCCTATTAATTAATGCTGTAAAAAACTTTTGTACACACATACACTTATTTCTGACAGTTCAGTTTCAGAGCTACCAAGTAGCCACTTCAGCTAACATCTAGTTTTACCTTTTTCTAAACATTGCTTTATCAGCTTGGCTTCCAAAAAAAGCAGCCAACTATACTTCAAATGGGCAGGTAGGACTGCACAACCTATATAAAAATAGCCCCTCCTCAACCATCTTAGTTGAAGATTTAATAAGGGACTCTGCCTTCTGCCAGTGTTATGCACATTTTAGTAGTCCTTCACAGAACATATATTGCAGAATTTTCATAACATAAATTTTCTGTCCATAAACGATACGTACACTGATTTAGGTCTTCTAAATGAATCATTTTGAACCTATGGAATTGTTGATGTTACTTATTTTACTTTCATATCAGTGGAAAAACCTGTTAAAACAGCCTGCCTTTAGTAGCCAGAAAGACACCTCCTCGACTTTCCTTTATTTTCTCTGGAATAATACCTGTCTATCTGAAAGGAAAATAAAGGTGATAAAGAACCTCTTTTCCTTGCTCACCTTCCACACAGGCAAAACTGGTGGACTGACTCTAAGAAACTGTGTTTTTTACTTACAGGGAAAGTCCAACTGCCCTGCTAGTTTCTGAACTCTGAGGTATCTGAGTGAAGGAATCAAGAAGTTGTTTGCAAGAATTAAGTACAATTGTTAGTATAACTCCAATTTGTGTTATGTGTTATTATGTGTTGTTTCCTAAAAAGAATGCAGAAAATCATTCAACAACAACAAGAAAAGATGGGGTTTTGAGCAATAATAACGAATTTGTTTGATACAAACAAATCTAGAGAACTACTCAGAAATCCAAACCAAGATCCTAAGTAGAATCTTTCAACTAGGAAAAAAAAAAAAAAAGAAAAAAGATATTACACAATACATGTGAAATGCGAACTCTAATCTCTGTACATGGATATTGTAATGCCAGGTTCAAAGAAAGGATACTTTCACACATCATAGCACAAGAGATGATAGCTAATAATGCCAGACAGCACCTTCTTCAAAACCCTTAGGTCAAGAATCTCTCTCAGCAAAGACATTCCTAGGAACTGTTACCAAGTCAAATGTTCTTGGCTTGCAAAAGATCTCATAGATATATACTAGACTAACATTTGCAGAAGTACCTCCATTTTCTGGGTACCTGTCTGACCACAGCTTGTTCCTCTGAGTGGAACAGCCAAGATTTAAGGCAGCCAAAGCCCTCATGTGCTCCCAAAAAAATCTAACCAATTTAGACCTCAGATAAAGATCGGAGGCCCTCTTTGCATCACTTGAAGAACATCTACTAGAGTTAAATAGTGATAAAAATGTAATGTCTAATGAAAGGCTAATGTGTTATAGCAAGCTCTTACATGAGGCAAAGTCTAATAGGGTTTGGAGGGCAAACCTACTCAGGCAGTTTGTCAGCAGCTTGCACTTGGCTTCTGGGGCAACAGAATAATTATCTGAAGAGTGTCAAGTGGGCAGCTGCTGCTGATAGAAGAGCCTTTAAATGGTGTAAAGACCCAGGTGACCTGCTGGTCTAGGAATGATTAAGTAATCATATTCCATCACTCACTGTAACAAGCTATTACCAGAGCATTTATTCTAACACTGATTAAAGCATATAGAATTAAGATACAGATAGGGCATGTTCCAGTGTGTCCGTGACATGCATAGCTTTTTGCAAGATGAAGCCTTAAATATTACTGTTATTTTAGGGCCTTAGAATGAGACAAAAGATCATTAAAGATTGTATTCCCATTTAGAGCACATCATTGATAAACAAAGCACGTTTAGCAAAAAGTGGTAGTGAACTGCTGTACCGATGCCGGTGTAACAACTGCTGTATCCTACTGTGCTACATCCACAGCAAGTCCTCAGCAAGGGAAACACCAGAAAACTGCTGTTTGCCTCAGGGGAAAAGATGCCATTTTTTTGGTGCCATTGCAGCTCTTGCTGTGAAGAGGACCAGTATCCTAACCACTCAAGCATGTCTGATACTGTCACATAGGAGATTATATTACATGGACTAACCAGTTCACACTTACTACTCCAGTTGGACTGTGCTAGTCTTTAAACAATTGGACTTCTCTGTGGAAAAACACTGCATCTGGAAGTGGCAGAGATTTTTATATTTATTAAGCACGTTCATCAGTCCATTCAGACTTAGAACTGATTTGGAAAATTATTTGTTATTACTGATCTTCCTAAAAGACAGGCTTGTGAAAATAATGCGAAATCTAAAATGCTCAGTCTAGGAAGATGTCAAGATTTTATTTATGTCCCCTTTTAAAACTTCGGGAGTTTAAAATATAGTATTGGATAGGAAGACCTTACACAAGTCTGCCTTAATTGTGTTGGGTCTGACTGTCCTTTCTATTTCTCTGATCTTCCATTTAGAGCATTGCACAAATCAAAGGTTCCCTCAGACTAGCCTACTTTAGCATAGTCTTCATAGTGTTTATCAATGATAGCTCATAAAATATGACATTGTCTATGAAGCAGACTTACAAGTACATATCAGGATCTATGAGGCATTAAATAATCATTACAGAGCAGACAGTGGACAAAAGTTTCTAGTGACAGTAGAAAATAGATGAACACAAGGAACCAAAAGGGTTTCATAGGAACCCTCAAATTATGTGCTGATCTAGTAATAGAAAAGTCAGGAGTGTGGGGTTTGGTTTTTGTTTTTTTTTTTACTTTCTTACATCTACCTGCTTGCTGGAGGGGCTTAGTGGAGGAGATTGATGCAGGAAAACCTGTTTCCCAATTGGGGTAGAAGTATAATGGGTTGCTGGTACCTTATTTAATGCTGTAGCAAAGCAACATTTGGCCAGCAATTTTTCTGATTATTTCCTTTGGGAATGGACAACAGAACTCAACTTTTCGAAGTATCATTAACGTTTGATAACGAATGCATACTTGGTAATACCAGCAAGTATCTCAGACATGACGAGAATTTTAAAACGTTTCATGTTTTAATATTATGCATTTAGCAAGGAGAAATTCAATTCATTTTTTTCCTTTTTCTCATTTATTTGAATTCATCTCTATATTTTAATGAGCTCTACTTTTAGCAGTATTTAAGACTGGATTTTGATAAATCAAAGAACTAGGCTAAAATAAGCACCCTAGGGCTTTGCACTCTATATGCTTCAACTTTAGATTCATAATTCCCCTGCATATTTTGTGCTTTATATCATTTGGAGTACTAAAAGGAATCATTTAAGAGCAACATACTTCCCTTGGATAACAACCATCTATGATCTCTTTTAAAACCACAGCAGGCAGAAAAATGGAAAGCCCTTCACAACATCTCACCTGTACTTCAGTGATGATGGAACTATATTTGAAAGCATTTTTCCCAAGTTCTTGCAAAACCACATAAAATCTTGCACATACTGAGGCCTCCACAACATTTCTTTGAACTGTGCCGTGCATAGTCTTTACTCAGTAACAAAAATACGGGTATATCATTTACCTATCACCCAAGGCCTATTTCAATGCTTTATATTTTGCTTCAAGGCAGAGTAAGCATCAGTTACCTATTCTTCTTAGGTGACATACTTTATTTTGAAAGCAATTCATGAGAAAGAAATTGTAAGGGGCTAAGAAACACAGTGGTTGGCTCAGATGGGGGTCCTGTCTGCTCTAACCTCCAAATCGCTTTTCAGAAAATGAGCAAGCATGCCAACTGTAGACGCCACAAGATGGGTGGTCAGGATGCAGAAGGGCTGAAGAACTTCTGGGAAAAAGTCATCCAAGAGCAAACTAAGCAACGAGAAGTTGAAGAGTCTAGGTTAAGCAAAAGTGCCCTGAACAAGTAAGTGGTATTTTTTTCTCTTGCACAAGACAGCAAGGCATATCATCACATGCTTTAAAATAAGGTAACCTGTTATTGTACTGCTTTATTCATAGCACAGATTGTGTTTTGGATCTTTGGCACTTTTCCTCTCACAGCTGCTTGTCTCATATTTCCATGGCTCTTCTGCATGGAAACTCAGACACCTCTCACCCCTGAACCTCATGAGCATTCTTCAAAGGCCTTGGAGCATAGCCACATAAAAATAAAGCACTTTGGCACTATGGCTTGTGAGAGCCAGAAAATATCAGGGTTTTTACCTGGAACTGGTACAGCTACACAAATAAATAAAATAGTATTACATTAAAGGGACAGGCAAACTACCCATTTAATATGTAACATAAACAAATCTATAGCATCTTTATCATGTTCAAGAGCCCCTTGTATCATATAAGCCCAAAGACAGCAAGATTTTCCTGTCCCGTGAAACACATTTCATAAGCATTCC
>NW_010314422.1:0-3263 GCF_000700745.2 Antrostomus carolinensis | reverse complement strand
AGCAGATTGAAAATCAGTCTATCCATTTTTAATTTTTTTTCCAAAACAGTACAAAACAGTAGGCACCACCTAGAAAGAGCTGTGGCTGTGGTACAGACACTCCACACAAGTGTGGCACACTGCTTCAAATACTTAACCAACCTTTTGCAACTCAGGAGTTTGAACCAGGGTCTCCCACACGTGAACCAAATCCCTTGACTAACAACAGATGGGGAAAGAGGATAAGAAATAACCTATGCCTTTTGTGTTGTTCTGATAGGCTTTTTTTGAGGCTGACAAAGATTTTCCTGCATAAACTTTCCTCAAAACTGGGACATTCACATAAATTAATTTGACTTTAACAAACTGGAATGTGATGGTTAAGGGCTATTTCTTAAAAAACCAAGTACTCTGACCCTAGTGCCCAAGGAGGAAATTACTATTGTCATTTTAAAGATGAGGAAATCAAGGTCTGGGGAGGTCTTGTGACCCAGAAGAGTTCAATGTGGACAGTCCTGCTCCCAGTATCCTAGTCTGGCTAGTCAGTAATACTCCCAAACCCAGATTCCCAAGTTGCTGGAGAGAAAGCATGTATAATAAAACCCAGGAAATTGTTCAGCTACACTGGAAACTTCTGTCACTTTAGTTTCACAAAGAACTACCACAAGAATACATCAAAAAACAATTCCAATTAGGGGTGTAGATAAGTTTTTAGATCTTCCCTGAATAGAAAGAAAAAGAACTTTGAATATGTCTTAACTTACATATTCAATAGTGACTGGTCACAACTGAAATATATTCAAGCAAGTTCCTTCAAGGTCACTTGACCTAAGCCCAGACTGTTCACGAAGTGTTCTCTAATTTGAAAAAAAAAAAAAAGAAAAAAAAAAGATATTTGCACAAGCTAACAGGCACTATAATTAAAAAGTCTACAGGTCCACTAACTCATGAAAGTGGCACATGTGAGAATTAGGTGGCTATACATACAGGCAAGTGCTCCCTCTGTAACATTTAGGACACTAGCTGACAAGGAACACCAGTGCTTTCAATGGTAATTGCACCAATATTTTGAGGCTTAACTATACACACAAGAGAATAGTGAAGCCAAGACAGGGTAGACCAAATGAGAAAAGTTTGAAACACAATCTGAAATCAAACTCAGAAGCCAAACTAACACAATCATCCATGTGAAACAGCTAAAGTATTTTCAGATTAAATAATTGGCTGCTGTTCTTTTTAACACACCAAATGTAATATAAAAACCCATATATCCCATGATGCATTTTGCATTACCATATGATCTATCTAATCCTATAGCACATTGCTGGGTCAAAATGACCCAGCCAACATCTTGCAGTGGTCCCTAGTGATTTTCTCTTATATCTGTACCATACTTGTGTCTTGGACCTACGTGGCTCCTCTTTGCATGTGACACCAATTCCTTTCACTAAGCACGTACAAGGTCTGAAGAGATTTTAGGTACAAAATGGTTACTTTTCTCTTTTTTGGGTGTGTTTGTTTGGTTGGTTTGGTTTGTTTTTTTGTTTTTTTGTTTTTGTTAGAGTAAACCCAAATGGACATATTTAAAGTTCTTCTTGCTCTTTTCCATAGCATTTTACAGTAAACTTGGGGGGTGTAATTCTACTTTTTAATTTACACATTGAATGACCTTACTGGACAGACAGTATTTCTGTGTGGCTTTGAGAATACCCCAGAGGAAAAAACAGAGCTCTTAACACTGACAGTATTTCAGCAGTTGTTTGACTTATTAGGAATCCAGCAATGTCAACTGATAGCATCTGCACTATCCCTTTCTTCCCTGCATTCCAAATCCAGCTAGCTAGAAAGATGTGTAGAAGGTAAATAAATACGGGGCAAGTGCTATGGTGATGAAAGAGAGGAAAGCTTCTACCCTGCTGAAAAGCCCTGGATACATTTGAAAGATTTGGCTCAGTACTTGCTAAGTGCTTGTCCTCTCTTTGCAGACTCCGCCAGGAATGGACTCTGCAGTTGGAAGGTCGAGCAAGGCAGGTCCAGGCACCCACGAAAACACTGAAAGAACAGATGACGCCACTGTCCATTGAGGCTCTTCCCTTACCAGATAAAACTGCTGCTTAAAGTTCCTGTGAAAATACAGAAAGCATTGGGCCTGACTCTGACCTTCTGCTTGCACCTATAAACCAGCAGTTATACTGCTCAACAAGCAAAAGGTCAGAATCTGGCCCTTTTCCAAACTACTTACTAGATAAATACTTACCACTAATAAAGTCCTACTGAAATTCAGTGCAAGAATAAGGTCACAGTACATAATCTTAAAAAAAATGCAAAGGGATCGATGAGAAGCAGACACCTTTAATCCTCCATGATATCTTACTACTGTGATGCAGCAGGACTTTATTATGTAACACCACATTTCCAAGTGGCAACAACATATTTCTAGGAAAGAGGATTGCTTGTTTAATAGGAATAATACATTCAAGCAGCTGCATACAAAATTACACTCTTCCATTTACAGAGCTCACAGAGTCTAGTTTAATGCAGGTATAAGCTCTTCTGCCTGTCTTGATGAGCCACAGTGAAGGGAGTTAAGGATTGGACTGATCAGCTGGATATAAGGAGAAATATATCATTTAATGGAATCAGGAAAAAAAAATGAGCTTTTCTGATCAACATATAAGAGAATTATGGCTCTTAATCATGAAATGAACAGGGAAAAGGATTTTTATTTTTGTGGGGTAGGTAAGAAAAAGGCTACTGAGGTTATTATGAACCAGTCTGAGAAACGTCAGAGCAAGTGAATATGAAAGAGAGTTTGAACTAGAAGGCAGTGAATCAGTTCAGCGTAACAGCACAGGAATGCTTTGCAAGGTATCACTTGCCATACCTGATGTGCACTAATCCAAACACATGCTGCATTTCATCTTCTAGGTCACGTGAAATACAGGCAGGAATAATTAAACACAAGGTAATAATAGTGTGTTCTGTTTACCTATATGTCTGTGTATCTAAATACCATACCTTTTAGATTAAAATATTTACTTGTTATCTCTTCAATTAATTTTCTTATATATAAGAGAAGAGTCAGAAGTCTAAACAACTCTTTTTCTCTAACAATATTGAGTCAGATGGACTTTTACCTTGCAACTTTGTTTACAGTGAAGAAGTAGATAGGAATACATTTGATAAATTTCAAAACAAAACAAAAAGTAAACCATTTGACCTCACAGAAATGTGCTTCTTTATCTTTCTAAAACATTTAAACAAGGACTTGGGAGTGGTGGTGA
>NW_010314421.1:41407-50444 GCF_000700745.2 Antrostomus carolinensis | reverse complement strand
TGTGGGTCCCTTCTAACTCACAACATTCTATAATTCTATGAAAACTCCTGAATATCTATTTTCTCCCTTTTCATTTATTCCTTCTTACTCCTATCAAACAGGCAGCGCTGGACGCACTCAGTTGTTTTGTCCATCTGTTCGTTCCATCCTCTTTACAATGTAGAAGTAAGGAAAATAATTTAAATATTTAATTTTAAGGCCTGCCTTTTGTGTGGGCAAATAACAGTGGGGCTTTTTGTGAGGCTCTGTATTTCCCTTTTTGATAAACCACAGTAATCTGTTTTCCTATAGAATTACATGAAGGGGGTATAGTAAGGGGAGAAACAAATCCAGAAATAATCATAACTTCTTTTCACTGTCATTGTTCCCTCGCTGGACACTGGACTGGATAGTTCCATTCCAGAGCTTGGCCCTTCTCTACCTTCTGCTCGGATGCAAGTCAGACTGTCATAAACTGGGGTCCTGACCCCATACAAATGAGGCCAAATCAGGTGCAAGCATTTTGCAGTGGCCCTGCTTGCCTTTAAGCACACAGCTGCTGCAGAGTCCCTGTGCAATCCTCAAGTCCTCCTTTGCCAACTTCCAGTCTTCCCCCAGTTCAGCAATGACCAGTCCAGCTCATCTTTTGAGGACACATCTTCAGCAATTACCAAACCATCCCACAGGGAGCAAGAGAAGCCATCTTCCAGTCCAGGTCACCAAACAGCCCCAAAGCCACAGCAGACAGCCATTTAAAGGTAGCTGGTGTGTGCAACTAGGGAAATACTCTCACCCAAGCTGCAAGTTAAACCAGTGGCAGGTTTAAACCAGTTGTTTGGGTTTTTTAAAAAAACCCACTGCTTTAGTTAAATAGAAGAGTACTTGCAGAAAGAGGAAGCCTGTCATTATTACTTACACTTCCTCGGTTGTATCCCATTAGGGGGAGAGTTTTGGAGGCAAAGACCCTCTTTTGCTGTATTATGCACTTATGTATGATAGTGAGATGGGTGCTCTCGAGGTGATCGTGCAGACTGTTGACAACAAAACTGATAGGACTGTTCTGCTCGTGTGGTGACAGAGGCAGGGGAGAGAGAGGAAATCCTGCTCTCAACCGTAACACCGAGGCAGCTTGCTGGCTGCTACGCTGCCCTTGTAATCAATGCACAGTCCTTTGCTGTAACAGAGAAAATGAATATGGAGGTAACTGAAGAAAGCTCATGTCACACTTGAAAAGGCTCCAACATGTAAGTTTGGAAGGAGTGAATCCTTCGGTGGATTGTGACTGTCCTCAAGTAGCACAATGAGAACAGATGACAGAAACACCTAGATTTTCCTGCATGGAAAACTGGGGAAACAGTCGCACACCTCTTTCCCAAGAGAGTTCTCAGTTTTCTGTAGGCTCGAGATCCCGTGCTGAGCTATAAACCGAGTCTCAGCAAAGGCAAGTTGAAGAAGGCTTCTAAATATGCTGAAAGTTGCAGCTGAGTACCATTTGTTAAAATTTTTCTCACTGAACTCCTGATGTTTACAGCAGCAGTCTGCTAAGCTCCCTACCATGGGCTGGCTTTTAGACACCTGGGTTAGGGAGAAGCTGCCTGGCAGACTGCCCCCATTTCATCCCATGATGGCAAGCCATGGAAGCTCTTCATTTAACATCGTTTCCATCCACAGCCCACAGCATCAGCAAATCATTCTCCTATGTGACACTTCAGGATTTTGCAGGGAACAAAATGGGCACTACTTTCTCACCTTCTGTTAAGAATAAATTTAGAAAGTCTTCTTATATGGATTAGCCAGGTTTAAATTAATTCAGTCCCAGTTATAATTAAAGGATATATACTTATTTTTCTTAATGGCTTTCAAGTGGGAATTGTAGATGAGTTTTCCTGCTGTTCGCTCTTATACTTTGAAGTGTTGGTTCATGAAAACACTAAAGAAATTTTTCACAAGGAGCTAGCAATTTCCAGATGCTAAAAAGCTTTTCTGAAATAAATTTTACCTCTCAAACTTGTGTTGTGCTTTTAAAATGCCAGTCCCTAAACATTAGCATAATCAAATGGCATCACCATTGGGGAAAAAAAAAATAATAATCAAATTTTTAATAATCCTGCTTCTGCTGGAAGGATCACAAAGGTTAAAGTTTCATACTCTTAAATAAATATCACAAAATAAAAACAAGGTCTGAGATATTAGTACTAGGAAGGACACATATTACTTGTTTCAGGGTGCTACAGTAGCCCTTATTACACCTATCATTAAAATTTTTAATAATCTAGATCAAAGGAGATAAGGAAGGTCACTGAAACCAAAGTAGGTTACTTTTTAGCACTACTACACACAGAAAGCAGAGTGTTGCTTCAGCATGTTAGGTAGTGAATTTCTTTGATCCTACCTATAAATGTCACTTCTGTATGGCATTTAATTGTGGTATAGTCTTTTATTGGTGCAATTAAATCTTTTCAAATGCATTACATTATCTCCAGCTTTGCTTAAAATCTTGCCATTGTTGAGGAAGCGAGGTAAGGCATTGTGAAACGAAGTAGTTGACTTTAGTTTCTTCCTCCCCCCTCCACATGATTTCTCCCAACGATTTTAATTTAAATCTCACCAAACAGTATAATGGTCCTGGAATTTGTTTAGTCGTTTGACTTCCTTTATCACATGGAGATGGTAAACATTCTGTTGCTAACTTGAAGTGGCTCCAAGCAGCAAAACTAGGAGGATATTAAACCAGTAAAAGCTTATCAACTGATTCATTGATATGCTGTAAATTCCAGCCTTTTCATTTGACTTTTGAGGGTTGCCATAAGTCAACACATTAGCAAGCAATTTGCTGACATTGGATCACTTAAGAAAGGCTTCCCTGTGGACAAAGTTCACCCCGGTGCTTTGTTTCATCATTTTATTTTATCATAGTCTTGTGCTGCTCTACAGATGACTGATGTAGTTTTGCATACTGACAGAGTATTTCAGATACTCAGTTTATGCCACTCGGGTCAAGTTTTAAGAAGTCAGACATAAACTACAGAGGCATGGTGTTTTCAGAAATAAATTCAATTAATCAGTTTCAGTTGATCTGGGGAAAAAAAAAAAAAAAAAAGATTATTCAGCATTCCACATTAAAACACAGCAGGATTTAATATTTAAATCCTAGAACATGTTAACACTAACAATTTTTATTAGTTATATTAATTAATACAATTAAATTATCCAAAATGCTTATTTCCTTTCTCTTCGCCTTGACAGTTTGCACTGATTTGCCAGTGAGCATAAATTTGGGGTTAAATTTCAGTTACACTTTTTTTTTTTTCTTCCTAACCTTAAGACTTTATTTGCTGATTGATGGATATGGGTTGGGTCAGGTCATACTGCAGAAAATACAGGAGTAGCTCAAAGCAGATAGTATCTTAGCAGCAGAGGAACTTAATAGGTCACTGTCTCAGGCAGGAGAAGAGTTTTCCTCTCTTTTATTTTTACAGTTTCTGTTCAAGGAGGGTCACGAGAGGACTTTCAAGATCACTTAGTGAAACAGGGAACAGAAACACAAGTGCAGGCTCAGGGAAGAAACGGAGGGTTGTCTGTGCTGAGGGGAAAAGGAACCAGCAGCACCGGCACAGACAGAAAGGGGTCACCCCAGCCCCTCTCTGCCCCCTGCTTTCAGCTCTCCTGGGTAACTTTCCTCAGCAGCCGGGCTAGTCACAATGCAGCTCTCAAAGACAGGCCCAGTCCTGGAACTGACCATACACTGGCTGTGTTGCTCTCACAGTCACAGAAATAGACACTGGATAAGGGCCGAGTTAAAATGTGGTTGCTTTTCCTCAAATTTGGGGTCCTGAGAGCCTGTTGGAAAGCGCTGTGGTGGCTGCTCTAGCTTCCTGTTACGTCCCCCTGGCTTGCTTAGGAAAACACTGCAGGTCTGGTCCAGTTTAACACCCACATAAATTAAGACCAAGCTTAAGTCAGGACCAAACGTCTTTTCAAATGGATCAACCTTTACTCAATGCTGAATGGAAACCAGGAATTAGGTAACACTGGGGTGTAATCTGCCCCTGTTCTTTCTTAAAATGAAATCATGGAATCAGTAAGAGCAGTTACAACTGCAGTGTGGAGTAGATTCAGTTCCAGAATCAAGGCAACAACAGTTCAGATAAAACTTACTAGAACTGTCATTGCTTAATTAAATACATAATAATATTAAAATGTTAAAGATATAACCTGATTAAAGTGTAGTGCATTAGTATTTCATGTCTCAGTCAGGAAGCCCACAGTGTCATAGTTTAAATATTGAAGGAGGCCTGTGGTGGGATTCTTATTTGTTTGTTTGTTTGTTTTACAGATAGCACTGAAGGTCAGTGTGCATGTCTGCGTGGGATAGAACCAGAGTTTTTTCTTTCTTGTCAGTGAACAGTCAGGAGGGGAGCACAAGATCACCCCTCTGCTTCATGGTAGACACAGAATTCTCTCACAAATTACAGGAGGGGCTGCTGCTTTCCCTGTCGGGTTGTGATTTAAATACAGATGCTGTACAAGGGATCTCAAAAAAAAAAAAAAATCCCTTAAGTTATGTTAACTTGATCTTGATACATCAGCAGATCATTTGGAAATGCAGTAAGTCAGAAGAGGTGGCAGTTAACAGTGAATCAGACCATAAAATAAAAAGAATACACAGGATCAAATCTAACATCAAAAAATGAACAACTCATCTTGTATAAAACATGATGTTTTTCACTATTTCCCTTACCTGGGCACTTCTAATGTTTGTCTCTAAAGTCTTTATTGAGAAAGATTATGGGCTCACTGGAAGACACCTTCATACTTGCACATTATATGGATTTTAATTTTAAAAAAGATGGGGTTTTTTTTCATAGTTTTGGAAGAAAATTTAGGAAATTCAAAGTTTTCAAATCTAGAATGTTAAGTGAGCTTTTCAGATAGTTTTTGTGGGGTTTTTGCACTGGAGGAGGTGATGAAGGAACCACATTCACTGCTTTTAGGTATTTAGTTTGCTGAGCGCTGATGGGAGCATCTTCAGAGCCGATGGCCAGATTGCTTAGGCCTATGGCAATATGCAGAATCATACCTAAGGCAGTAGGTCCTAAAAGCCTGTGCCAAGGACACGACCTAAGATGCCTCTTCTGCAGCTGGTTATCAAATAACCAACGCTCAGCAGTCCTGCACCTCCTTCCTCTAACACAGCTGCACCCTCCGTGCTGCATCCAGCTGGGTTAAGAACAGCACACCTGTCCTGGGAAAGCTCACCGAGGGAAAGCCTCTGTTTCCTCTGAAGGATAATGGCCCATCAGTGGAGTGTGGGGACCTGATGCTTTTAACCTCTCCATCAGCACTGGACACCAGCTGCAAACTGGAACAAGATTCCATAGGTCATGCAGCTTACTCAGAAGCACTTGTCCAATTGCTCACAATCCATCCACGCGTGAACCACCTGTAAGTAACTCCAGATTTAACAGCAGTTGATTTTCTTTTCAGGTTCAACAGATTAGCAATCGACTCCTGAGTTCTTATGACATCAACCTAGATGAATTTTTTTCTGAGATAGATTCTTCTCTAGCTGCGAGCCGAGATGTGTTTCAGCAGTTGGAAGGAAAAGAAATATCAATAAGTGACACTGACTGGGAGAAGATCCAGATGCAGGTTAGTTAGCCTCTTATATATATATATATATATATACACATAGCTCTTTTGGAAGTCCTTTCAGCAGAATTGAGTGGTTTCTGTTCTGTTAAATTTTGGTCCCTCTGTTCCAAATCAGAAATATTGAAAAGTTTTTACAGTTGAGAGATTTACCTCAGCAGTATCTTTCTTCTACTCAGTTAAAGAGCCCAAAGAGGCTGTAGACAAAACCAAGAATCAGAATGTTAGCAGTTTCCCAAAATACATTAATCAAAATTTGAACATTTGAATTCGCATACTGCTGATATATTCACCTTCCATTGTTTCACTACAGGTTTGGTTTGTTTGTCTGTTTTCACTCAGGCATTTCGGCAAGAGATCTTTGACTGCCCAATCTGTATCATGCCACTCAGTCCTACTGTCCATCCTGCTTCTCTCTTGTCCGATAACTGCAATCAGTCCTCACGACAGACTGTTCTGCTTTCCTGTTCACATTTGTTTCATCATACCTGTCTTCAAACATTTGAAGAGTTTTCCTTGGGAGAACGACATCTTTGTCCTTTATGTCGCTCATACTATCAAAAGAAGATCCTCAGATGCTGACACATACGGCTCATAATGAACTACCTCGTAGATCACGGCTGACAACACCTGTACTTCAACTTTGGAGCATTTTCAGAGCCACATCTTCCAAGACCAAATTATTTTGTATGCACAATGGTACTCACCTTGTACCTAGAGAAATAAAAGTTAGAAGGGTGCTATTGCCCCCCCTTTTACACTCACTGTCACCTTTGGGCTTCCCACATTTTTATTCTTTCCCCCCCATCACTCCCACCTTTCTCCATTTTCATTTCCCTTTCCCAAACATGAGCCACAGTTGTTTTGGCCATTGTGTTCATTCAGCAATACCCCACTGTCAACCCTCACCTGTTTTTTTGGGGGCTTTTTGGGGTTTTTGGTTGGTTGGTTTTTGTTGTTTTGGGGGGTTTTTTTTCCCCACCTGATTTGTTGCAGCACAGGTTCCCACTCACGAGGACTGCCACTGCTGCAACTGGTAGTTGCAGCAAGAAACACTTTTTTGTTTTTCTTCAGCAACATTTACTAACTGGAACCATGGCTGCTGCTTCTGCTTGAATGACTGACCAATTCCAGAGAGCTGCAGGTAGATAAAAGTGGCCCTCAGAGGTGCAGGATCATTTCAGAACTTCAGAGAACCACAGAACCACTAAGTACTGACCACTTTCAAAAGAAATAAAGACACGATTATAACTTTTCAGCTATGCATTGCTGAAACCAAGTTAGGTCACTGCAGATAATTTATAAGAAAAGTAGGAGCACATAATGACAAAAGTCAGAAGCCAAAGCAAAATGAAATAGGAACATATCAAGGTAACAAGAGAATTAGTTTTGCCTAAAAAGGTAATAACCGATCAACTATATAAATGGTAGAGAGCATTGAAATAATACTGACAAGATCAAATCATGTCATGCAAGTGGGGTGGTCACCTCAATAGCAGGTGTATGGGTTTATGGTCTGAAGCTGGAATTGGGAAAGGCTGAATTAGGCAATCATTGGGTAAAGAGTATTTCACAGATCACTTGCTGATCAACTCTGGGTTTGGGCAAAAAGCCGCCTACAGGGCTTTCAGAGATGGTGGTCCCTCGGAACTTGTAGAGAGTGTGACACCCCAAAGGACTCGGAATTGATAAATCTATCTTGTTACTGGGGAAAAGGGAAGAAATCCTGGGAAACTGCAGACATTTGTTTCACTTCATTTCCCAGAAAAACACAGCTACAAACGACTTAAAAAGAACTAGTATTTGTCGTGGCATCTGACAGGAAGAGAATCATATTAAGCCAATTCAGTTCATTTCTGTAACAGGACACAGTCCTGCAGATTAAGTGGAAAATGTAGTGTCACCAAAAGCAAGTGCAAAATATACACTTATGTTGCGCCAAGGAGAGCTGAGATGGGATGTGAGGAAGAATTTCTTTGCTGAAAGGGTTCTGAGGCATTGGAAGGGGTTGCCCAGGGCAGTAGCGGAGTCCCCATCCCTGGAGGGATTGAAGAGTCATGTAGACGTAGTGCTGAGCGACATGGGTTAGTTGGGGACTTGTCAGTGTGAGGTTAACGGTTGGACTCAATGGTCTTAAAGGGCTTTTCCATTCTAGGCAACTCTGTGATTCTGTGAAAAGCCCCATTTAGGAGATGACTCGCATCTTAGATATGTAGCAATATAGAGACTTTCTGCAGAAGGACATCCAGGTCCCTTCCAACCACGTGAGTCTTGAACTTTAAAACAGCCTAAAATCTCCTGTGAAATGGAAAGTAAAGTCTGAAGCTCTTTTAAGTTTCAAATAGTTCAGGAAATATGGCGGTCACGTTTTTAATATATAAAAATTGCCCTTCAGTCAAACTATTAAGCTGTTGAAAATGACTGATCCATTACATAATCAGCAAACTCTTCTATAAAACCCCATTTGCTTAAAGTAAAAGGTTCAAATTAATTGTGCACTTGTCTTAAACACAGGGCTGTAACGCCTCTGAACGCACAGGAATCTCCATCACATACTGTACATCATGTATTTTAAAAACCTGAATATCTGAGAATCTCAAAACCACATTAAAGTGGGGGGAAGAAGGAAGAAGAAAGAGGAATGCAACTGTTCACACCAGCTACTGCCAGGACAATTTAGAATGCCACAGAGATGTTTTTTTTTCCCCATTCCTTAAAATAAAGTAATTTTAAAAAGAAGCAAAACCCCACTACGAATCACACTTTAACTTTATTGAAAACACAGTTTTAAAAAAAAAAAAAATCTTCCTACAAAACATTCAGTGTAACATTTCAAACAAAGGAAAAAACACACTACCACTGCTTTTCACAAAAAAATTCAACCTGGCTAAGGTGGCAAGGATTTGCATTTAGTTTTGTAACACAGCAAAGTATCCGCAACTGAGAACATTATAAAACACATTTCTGGATGAACTAAAATAAACCAAGAAGGTTTATCGGTGGGTTCCGATTGAAGTGACACTAAAAGCATAATTTTTCAGGTATGTTTCACCTTGGTCCAAGATACATCCACGTGAAAGAACCATCAGCTGCTCCAGACGGCAGCATTTACAAAACCTTACGCACAGATCGGACCAGGAGGGCCCGGCTGATCCCACCCAACATCTCTCAGCCTCACACACAGTTAAGATTGTGCGTAATTTTAATTTTTTTTTGTAAACTATAACCTTAACCAGTAACACTGCAGTGAAAAACCTGACAGTGCACGACAGAAGATACCTGCTGCCACTGCAATAGCAGCACCAACATCCATACAAACGCTCCTTCAGAACTGCATCGTTCCAGTCGCGTCACCCCAGGCGACACGAAGCTGATCCCATGTGACGGGATGTCCAACCTCAGTCTC
>NW_010314421.1:34296-41261 GCF_000700745.2 Antrostomus carolinensis | reverse complement strand
TGACAGGATGTCCAACCTCAGTCTCCTCAGCAGGCATTTTACAGACAAAGCTTCATGAAGACGAGAGCAATGTGCAGTTTCTATTTAGGTAACGCAGGGTTGGTTCCAAACCCCACAAGAAAGTACAGAAGTCCAGCCATCCTTTTTGTGTACAAGCATGTGTTTCACAAGAACTCAAATCCATGACCCAAATGTATCTTAATTTTCTACCCATTTGTACTAAAGCAAAAGGAGTCAGGCCAAAGAATACCAAAATACTTTGAAACCTACCTTTAAAAAAAAAAAAAAAAAAAAAAAAAGAAAAGTGGCTCAAATTTGTTACATAAAGCCAGGGAGGAGAAAGTTCCCTGTGCAGATTTTGTGAATTTAAGTATTTTGGCCCAGACTGGGGGAAAACAGAACTCATGCACCAGTTAAATTTTGTCCTTAAGCATTTAAACACATCCATCGTATTCACAACACAGGTATCGCCATCGTGCTGCTTTTCTGAGTGATCCTTTTACACGGAGAGAGAAGGTCCAAAACATGCTCATACGCATGAGATACAGAAGGTGCAGGACACGGGTCTTCCCTTGGCACCACGCAAAGTCTGACTTTGATCAAAGCACGAGAGTTACACACAGCTGACAGCGGAACGATGCGTCTCCATCTCCAGGTGAGGAAGGCAGCAAGGCACACCAAGAGCTGCACTCCTACTCTACACATTACAGGGAAGGTAACTGAAGATCCATCCCACAGTGTGTCACCTGCTCTGGAGTAAAGTGCCATCGGCATGGGCCTGAACAGGCTGTGCCAGCACGTTACTCTCACTGAGAAGCGAGCCGCTTGCCTCACACTGACAGTTAAAAGCACCTACGTACACAATGACTAAACCATTTCCACCTCGCTCCTAATTCAAACCTTACACGAGCTCTTGGTGATCTGTTAGAGGACCCACTCCAATGACAGGACTGTTCTGATGGAATCTAGTGGCAAACAACAGATCAAGCAGAAATGAAGGAAAAAATACTCAGATTTCCATAACAGAAGATCATTTCTAACTAAGGAATGTTTCTGTACAAACCTTGTGGGGAAGAAAATACGTTAGAAGCAAAGCAAGTGCCCTGATACTCCAATAGCTGGTGTCTGTGGAAGCACTGAATAGATGAGGAATGCAAAATAAAGCACTGTTCATGAAAGGAGCTTCATCCAGTGATGTCGACTAGCAAATTTAATATGGGGGAGCGGGAAGCAACAGCAACACTTAAGGTTCATACACAGCAAACATTTAGAAGCAGTATCCCAAAGTGCTCACGCAGGTACAAATGAATAGTCGGATACCTGAAGTCTTTAAGAATGGGGATTTCCTGATGTCTATGTTTATGTGAAGTCTTAATGCAGATACAGCTTTTAAACAGCCTGGATTCGGGTATGTCAGGACTATCAACATTTACAGGATATTTCTGACACTGTCGCTTTGCCTGTTTGGAGTCACCTTCTGTTATTTGTTAAAACGTTTAATGCCATGTATACAAACCCAATAATCTATGGGCAATAAAGGAAACTGAAAAAATATAGTCATTAATACAGAAGAAGCAAGCATTCGCCAGTTTTCTGTTGGCAAGTAAGAGCTTCACAAGTTCAGAGGCTTCTATAAATTTCAAATCAAGGATCCTGTTACACTGTAAAACACAAAACTGGTTTTTAGAAGAACTAAGTTCTTCTCAGTGCTAGTGAATTACTGGCATATTTGGAGAACATATAGTTAACTTTCATGTACTAACGGCAATGTTTCTTTTTTCTCTTTGAAAGAAGAGTTTGAGGTGCTTCAGTTGTGAATCATTTGAAAAAACCTCCCCGTTTAATTTTCCTGCTGGTACCTATTCCTACAGATCATACATCAGATCTATGTAGATTCTTCTTGTTCTGTTATTTCACCTTTTGTCTACATCAAGAAGAGTATCTGTTCTTAACGCCAATGGCACTGAATAAGATAGTGAATGACCTGAAAACATGACAAAGGAAAGCAAGCCAAGATGTCAGAAGTCTTTAAGAATTAAGGCCAGATTTAGAAAGAGTTTTGTCAGCCCCTGAAATTCATGAATTTAAGGATTCTATATACATTTTTAGTATTTTAAAGAATTTAAAGAATTATTTTAAGGAATTTTAAAGATCAACTAGAAAAAGAACAGAAAACAGGCTGTCTGCACAGGTGAGCTCCATGTTATTTCCCTCCACCATCCCTCCCAATTATCTGGAACAGCAGGGATTCTGGAAGTCACATTTAGTAATTCCCCACCAGATGCATTCTTCTTCCTAAGATCCTGACCAATATTGCCAGGCTTTCGTTGTTAAAATGAAGCTTGTAGGAGATCCTCTCTGGCTGTGGCCTGGGAGGACACGGTTCTATTCACAACTGCCCAGCATTCTTGAGACAGCAAGACCCAAAGACAGAATGGCCTGCACAGAAACATACAACCAGAAAATCCGGAGTGACTTCAGAATCCCAACAAAACGAAGCTGGAAGTGAAAAGCTACAGTTTGAGAACATGCACAGTTATCACCTGGAAACCCTGAGAGTCTGAAATTCCAATCAGAAGTAACGCAATTCAGCAGCTAGGACGTGGCAGATGGACAAACCACGGGCTGATCTCCCCACACGTTAAACAGAAAAGGAGCATCACAACTTCTTATGACCGCGTCAGAGACTGCTTGCCTGAGGTAAGGCAGAAGAGTGTGGCAGAGGTTATGTCATCACCACCTGGGTGATGGCTGCTGGCTCAGATCGCTCTCCCCGAATGGGATGAATTCAAAAGGAGCATTTTTGTAAAGTTCAAATGTGCTCTTGATGTGACTGAAATAACTTGCCAGTTTACCAACAGTAAATTCAATATTCAGGAGCTCAAGATTTCAGCTCCTGAAATACAGGGGTCGGGGAGGGAAGTTAGTGTTTGCGATATTGTCTCAAGTCAGCACTAAAATAACCACAAAAATACTGACACTAGGGGGTGGGGGATCCGATTTCTTTAAAGCATCTAAAGGTTCACAGTTCACATCAACACTTTTTTAAACAAAACTAAGCACATTTCTTTCGAAAGAGGTTAACAACATGGCCTTAGTGTACTGTCTCTGCTTGAATGACTTTACCTAGATTAAAAAAAAAAATATATATGTTTTTTTTAAAAAATAAGAGTATATGTAAAACAAGAAGATTTAGCTGTCTTCCTGTATCTGGTATTGCAAAACTGGAGATGCCTGTCCACTAAGCAGAAGGCTCAGCTGCTGAACATACACCACCTGAGTCTGTCTCATTCCTGAAGAGGAGGAAAAGAAAGAGAACAGAAAATAACCCAGAACATTCTTACAAAATTCAAGGAAACTCACACACATGAAGATGCCAACCCCTCTTGTTTCTACCTTATTCCTCCCTATTTTAGATGGTAAATTCTTTAAGGAAAGCACCCTCTTGTCTGTACAAGCAGTGGGCACACCACCTGAAGTGGCATCAGCTGCTCCAGAGGCATATGGGCGAGCAGGAGAGACCTGGTGGGACAGAGGAAGGCTGCAGCCCCCTTCGCACTCCTCGCTCCTGGTGACGTGCTGGAGAAAGCATCACTCTGCAGCAGCCGCTCACGTGTCGGCCCATGAAGCACACGGCTGCACCAGCTCCTGTCTGCAGCTGCACCCCTGGGGTACTCAAGGTGGCACTTTGGAAGCAGACAAGGAAAACAACTTGTCAAATCCTTTAATTTCTTTGACACTAAAACAGTCAACAGGGTAAAAGGTATGGGAGGAACAGGGCCAAAGATAAACATCACATTACAGACAGTAAACAAAGCTTCCTATGAATGCAAAAACTGTTACTTGCACAGTAACCAATACTATCATTTTTTTAGCTTAAAGTGATATGTATGTGTGCTTTATGCTTAGAAACCCCACAATACTACAGTTCTGCCACTGCATTCAATACTGTGCTACCAACACAGAATAAAGCCAAGAAATGGCTGATTTAAAACACTTAGTTTACACCTATTTTTTGGTCTTGCGTGGTATCTAGTTGAAGATGGAAGCATTTATGTGCTTTTTGCCTCATAACAAGTGAGGCAGATGTTAATGTTACTAAGATCAGCTGTATATACCTTGAAGGTATAGACCACCTGACTCTACATGAGTCAAAATACTAGGAATGTATCGTCAATATCCATTAATGAATTACCAGTTGCTTGTGTTTAAGTGACCATATGCTTCTGTGAAAAGTATATAGTGACCTGTATCTTACACACAGTATATCTGAAAGTAGCACTGTATCTGTAAAGAAGTTTTGCATAAGCATGTCATTTTCAAGGCCGAAGGCATATTTTAATGCGGACAGTGTCACAATATCAACAGCTGATTTTAAAACAAAACACTGTCAGTAGTTGCACAGGGAAGTTCTGAATTTCTCATCCACCTTGGAAAACACACAGCACCTTCACCATCCTCCGTATTTCAGTGTCAAGGTGTCACTACTGTACCCTTAACCCGTAACATTGCTCACCACAGAATCCAGCGGAAGGGGCTGGAACAAGCAAGGCTGGAACATTTGTTCTGAAAGGGAGCTTTGAAGTCTGGCCTGAAACCTGTGTGCTTATCAGCAGGAACTGTCTCTACTCAATTTAAGTAACTGTCCAACTCACGTTCAGAAACCACATCCACATTATAATCCCACCTTTTTCTATGTTCCTGGGTCACTGATGTCAGGACAAACATCTGTCCAAAAATATGAAGAGCGAGACCTATGCTGGTTCACACTCCCTCGATTTATTCCTTCAATTCACTTCTTCAGTTTCAGAAACGTATTTAATTAACTGTCTTAAAGTTGCAATAGAAATATTTTAATAAAGCTAACTAGCCTCACACACCACAATTCACCAGCCCCATTAAGACATGAGGACAATTTTGGTCACACAATCACTTGCATGGACAAGTGGATAAATTGTTTTGAACTATAATGCCAATACATAAGGCTCCAAGCTCTGAGAAAACCTGAATGACACCCCTAATAATCAATCTCCCAGTATTTTAAATATAAACACATTTTAAACCAACTTTTAATCACAGCTCCCTGTTCATGGTTGCAGAACTTCAACCCAGATAAAGATTTCTCACTAAAATGTCAGCATTAAACTCAAACAACAGAAAAGATGTTTGTTAATCTTAGTGAAATCAAGCAATTTTACTTTAAGTCTTCCAAGACTCAGTACAACACATCAATAGTCAGTTTAATAAGCCTTGAATTTATACTAATCACAGAAAAAAAAAGTAACTCTCTAGCATCATATTTACTATACCAGTATTTACATTATGCCCCAGTTCAAGTCAGAAAAGGCAGCCTGAAAACAAACAACCAAACAAAAAAAATCCACACGAAAAATCCTCGTGTATATTCGAGTTTGGTTTTCTTCTCCAGGGGGAAGAAAACAAAAGGGAAAAAAAAAAAAGTGCTCACATTCACACTCATAGGAATAAAGTCTAGAGCTCAGAGATGTCATCTCAGGAGAACAGCCAAAGAGCTTCTGACACAAGGTTTATCTGCTCTTGAAAGCACACTAGTTGTCATCACTTGATCACGAGTAAGACCTCAAACCAGAGACAAACATGCTGGTTTTACAGACCTAGGAAATAAACAGGAACATTATCTGACTGGCTACATAACAGGCACACACTGAAGGTGTCCCCATTCCAATCTGTTTGAAGATGACTTGCGGCAGAGCAGGACAAAAGTGCAAACAGATCTGGAATACTTGGGGTTTAGTTGGTGGTTTTTTCTTTCCTATAAACTGCTTAAAGGATTCCTAAGGCTGCAGTAATGCTAAGGAAAAGCATTTCCACCCACCGATGCCACCCTGAATCTAAGGCCTCTGAGCAGTTAAACTGTAACACTGCAGAAATTCATACTACCAAGACTGAACACACAAGTTTTACTTACCAAACCACCTATGTCATCTCTATAAGCTTAGAATTTAGTTTCCAATATCTACACATAGGGGCCTATATACATGTTCATGTGTACATTAAAAAACAGGCTAGTGAAAGATACTGGATTATGCCACTGAACAGAAGTCCTGGTAATTATCGTATAAATTCAGAGAAATAATTTACTTCAAATTAAAGAAGATAGTAAAAAAACTGCAATTGCAGCCTCCTAAGCCTGTGCTACTTGCATTGATTACAAGTACTGCTTATACACAGTAGTTCATAGAGAATTTTACAGGGATGTACTTAGTAGGGTAAGTGACCTCCATGGCACAAGAGCTTACAGAACTGTAAGAGCTATGACAGGGGTCTACACAGCTTTTTACAAAGCATACTAGGCTCAGATTTAACACTGAAGTTAATCTTCATCTTGTACTTCACTCTATTCAATAAGACATTGTCTGGCTACCAGTAAAGCAACCTGGCATTTATAGCTAAGGACAGAAAGCTGGAAATGCTGGCCTTCTGAGAAAGCTTCATGACATGAACAGCCTGCTGTATCCAGCACAAAAGGAACTGTGATCTCTACCAGTCACTGTCATTTTTAACACGTTGTTAGTGGAACTGTTTATCTACTGTCAAGGATACCTACTCCAGGTAGTTTACATTTCCAGTAAGGGTCATATTGGGCTTCAAGTGTATCTTTTTTTTCTTCTTCTTTTTTTTTTTTTTTTAAACCAAGTCCCAAAGTTATTCTTTATAGCTGTGTCTGTACAACACAGGAGGTACTGTGCATTCAAATGGTAGCAGGTTTGTATCTAAAGATGTGAGACTGTCAACAAATAAAAAGGAATGCATTATTCTCTTCAGCTTCCAGTCTTCAAGGCACCTCCTGCATTAACTTACTGGGAAATAAACAAGCAGACCAGAAGTTCACTGGAAAGAGAAGAATCTGATATACCTAACTTCCTCAGAAGCACACAGCATCAAAAAATGAGACGAGGTTGGACCCAAATTATCAACAAATAAAA
>NW_010314421.1:31051-34266 GCF_000700745.2 Antrostomus carolinensis | reverse complement strand
GGAATGCCATGAGGTTGGTGTTTTCAGCTCTGTGGATTGCAGGTGATTGTTCATCACAGTGTTTTCTGATGCCCATTTGCAGACGGCTTTGTCTCTGAGTCTCTGGGATTGTTTGACAGATGAAGTTTATCTAATCCTGGAAAACATTACACAGGAAGGAAAACTGAGGTTCTCGCATGTTTCATTTATACAGCTATTCAAAAGAATACATACAAACCAAATTCAACTTGACATTTGCTGAAGAACAGAATTGACATTCTAGCTCAGGTAAGAATAACTTCTGGGAAGTTTCCTCAGTTGTGTTTTAAGTGATTATATGTCTAAATTAGGCCTACACTGTTATTAATTTGTTTATCTCAATTTCCAGCCATTTGTTCCCACTGCATAGTTCTCTACTATGAGTGCTAATTAAAGTCTTCCACTCTGCCCCAGGCAAGTAGTTAAACTACTATTTTTTTTGGAGGGAGGAAAAGATAGTAAATTTAACCATATTTTATTCACAAGAGAGATGATGTCAAACCTTCCTTGCTTGCTACAGTTTGACTCTGAAGTCTCCTATTAAGTCTCTAAAATTACAGACCAAAAATAGAAAGAGCTTCTTATCTATTTGGTGTAGAATACCTTGAATGCTTTACTGAAGTGCCATGATGTACCAAGTTAAATTTCTTGCATCACTAGAATTCCAAAATCGACTGCACTACTAAAAAACAAAAATCTACTCAATATTGTGTTATTTGTAAGTCCAAATTTTACATGAATTCTTTTGGTCACAGGCTTGCAGCAGGAATTTAGCCTCCACAATGAGCTACAACACAATGTGTCAGGAACCTGTGCTCTTCAAGATTTATAATTCCTTGCTTGTATGAAATGCAAACCTTTTACCAATTACTTTGCTTTTCCATTTTGATAGCAATATTTACACAAAATCACAGAATACGTGATAGCAAGAGGCCAAAAAAATCCCTAAAAAAACAATCCACTAGAATGATACCCCCCAGTGACCATTACCCTACTATGCCTGGGTATTTTGAAGTTTGTTAATCTGCTTTCAACACACATAATTTTTATTAAACACTATATGTTTAATACAGTTAAGTGCCATGGATTATCAAGATAAATCTTTTACATCATTTGCTTTAAGAAAGAAACTTTAAAGTTTTACCAGACCTGTTGCTATAAGCCCATGATGACTGATGTCAATTTATTTCCTTCAGAGCTCTGCAACAGCCATTACATTATACAAACTAATCCCTTTACAGTCAAAACAGTTGCACAAAAAAAAAAAAAAAAAAAAAAAAAAAAAAAAGGATTATGCAGGTCAACTGAAAGAGATGAATCAAGGTCTTCTCCTAAAGTGACCTTAACTAAAAGCTGGGGGATAATGTCAAATACATTTTATTTGTATCATATATCTCTCTCAATCAACAATGGAACGTCTCTGGAAATATTTTCAGCATAAAAATCAATGAACATATTCACACAACCCTGGCCTACTAATCTGATCCCCCAGAGCTTTGAAACTCAGCATCAAAAGTTGCAGAATGGCTTGTTTCAATCCTACACTAGCAGTCATTTTGCATTTCCCTATTTAGTAGGTCTGATTTTAATTTAATTGCCACCAGAAGAGGTGCTCTCTAGGAAGTGCTTGGATTTTGTTTACCAGGGTCACAACTCTGGAAAGCAGTAATCGATGAAAACTAACACAAGGACCTTTCAGACACTACAAACTGAATCCACAGTTATAAACACTGCACCATTACTCCTCTCAATTTAAGCAAACACTACTCTAGGGTTCTAAAGAGGTAGGAGCTTCATTAATTAATAAAGATAACATGTAGTAACAACACAAGTACTAAATATGTACATTTTATCCTCTTAGTATCAAATACGTTTCAAGCCTTTCTTCTATGGCCAAGAAACATTAACGCACAATTTGAACAAAATTTAGATAATATCATGTACAGGTTTTAGTCAGTCAGCTACTAAGATTCTGTATATTCTGTACAAAGATGTTCTGAACATGTAGTGCTCAAAAAAAAAAAAGTATCACAACAAAGCAGTTAAGACTTCCACTAAACTATCTTAACAGAAAAGAAAAAAGCCAACCCACAAACAAGTTGAGGTTTTATTTTGGAATAATTGCTTAGTAGCAATGAGAATGTTTCTGTGCTCTCTAAAGGCTGAAAATCTAACTGCAGATTGATAAGGTACAATGTTGATCGTTAAGATCAACATTGTACCTTAGCTCTTGACTCTTCAAAAAAAACCAAAAAAAACCAAACAAACATAAAGCTATGCATTCTCACCTTAACTTACACAAACTTTCACCAAAAAAAGGTTTTCTTTGAGCTGTAACAGAACTTTAACACTAGCACCTCAAGGTATCAATGCTGGAGAAAGGAACATCCAAGTACAAACTGAATTTTCAGTGCTGTATTACCTAATGCTTTCAGGAGCTCTTCTCGCACAGCAGAAGTGAACTTTCTGACCAGACATAATGTTGTCATGATAGCAAAGAGCATGTTGTAAGATAACACAATATAGAAGTTTCCCAACCAGTTAAATCTTCCGAAGTCTCCAAGCAGATCAAATCTGGTGATTCCTGGTAAAATTGCATTTAAGATTTATATCAAAAATGTTAATTACATTTTTTAAGAAACACAAAAATTCCATCCTATTACTTTTTACATATGGAAACAAAATTCTTTCAGATAACACACTATATGACATATATAACACACAAAAGAATCTCCTCAAGGTCATTTTCCCCTACAAAGGACCACTATAAAACTGTAAGACACACTTATCAATCAAAATGCTTCTTAAGTTTCCTATGAAAATGCATGAATAATATGAGCTGAAGTAAATGGTTTATGTTAGATAAGAATCCTGCTTTTATAATTTCAATAAATATAACTAGGAAAAGAAAATCACTATTAGTATGAAAACTGCTTGAAATCTCAGTTTTTATGAAATCCTTATCTATTCCAGAAAAGGATTAAATGCACTGTGGGCTTTCTTATTAAAAAATACAGGTAGCAAAAAGCTTTTCCACAAGAGCCACAATATCTTACAGTAAACACCAAGCCTTTGTCAGTGTTTTTTCATAGCCACTGCTTTTGAAACCAAAATTTAAAGACATCTTTCCAACCGCAGTTTTTCTCCTCGACCTACCCACCACCATAGCCACAGAGCATTTGCAAAGAAGGGAAAGA
>NW_010314421.1:0-31017 GCF_000700745.2 Antrostomus carolinensis | reverse complement strand
GTGGCTGAAGGACAGTGCTGACAGGTCTGCACAGTGGATCCCATAACACTGACACTTGGGCTTTGTGCTGAGCAAAGGCTAGTCAATCACTAATGCTAAGTGAGCAAAATGTTTCCAAAATGTGGAAGCGCCTTGTCCTGGTTTTTCTAGGATAGAGTTAATTTTCTTCTTAGCAGCTAGAAAGTGCTGTGTTTTGGTTTCAGTGTGGGATTTGTTATGAGAAGAATATTGATAACATACTGATGTTTTTAGTTGCTGCCGGAAGTCAAAGGACTTTGTGTTTTGCTAGTCTGCAAGTGCAAAGGACTGGGCAGGGTGGGGAAGCACAGTAATTAGCAAAACTCAAATTGGTATTTGGATATGCCAATGAGATATTCCATGTCATATCATGTCATGTTCAGCAGATTAACCAGGGTTGACCAGAAAGCTGGAGATTCTCTCAGGGATTTCTCGGGATCGTTATTGCAGGATTGCGGTTTCAGGACGGTTTCTGCTCCAGGATCGCTAGCTGGAGACAGGCTGAGCATCAGTTGGGAGGTGGGGAGCAACTGCACTGTGCATCATTCATTTGCATATTCTATTATTACTATTCTATTTCAATTAGTAATTTTTTTTCATAGCAATCTACAAGTCTCCTTGTCTTTGCCTCTCCAGTTCTCCTCCCCATTCCCTGGGGAGCAGGGAAAGCGAGCAAGCAGCTGTGCTTGGCTGCTACCCAAGTGAAACCACCACAGTCCACAAAAGCTAGAGGGTCCAACCCAGAAGACAGAAGAGGAAGAACCACAAGTTGTTCCTTTGCCAGGTCTACATCAAGGACTACACCAAATAAAGGGCAGAATATTGAGATGATACCCGAAGAACAGTTGTCTAGGACTGATGAGCCATTATATTCCAAAAAAAACTTCTGGCACAGACAACATCACAGCAGCGTGTGCTCTCGGAGTTGAGACCAACAGTGTGAAGGAAGAACGCTGACCTCGCCCCAGAACTAAAATGGCAGCAGAAAACTAGGTAGTAAGAAAATAACCCTGGCTCTGGAAGTTCCTATTATCTTATTTTTAAAGGGTTTGAGGCCTTTTAAGAACTGTGACTTCAACAGAGACAGAACAGAATTAAGGGTCAGTTAATTCTTCCCCTTCCTTGCAAGGGGAAAGGCAGCACTTACAAACTGCATTGTACCTGGATACTGAAGACTTGCAGCCAGCTATCACAATGTTAAAAGGTACACATGCTTCTTGTACTCAGTGTCAGTCAATTAAGTAAAAAACCAGGGAAATCAAATTTAGTATTTAAGAAAAACATGCCAAAGTGAAGAAAATGAAAAGAAGGAGTATTTTCAAAGAAAAAAAAAATACTGAAGCTGATCAAAATAGCAAGAGAGGCAGGGAGAAATATCAAAAAAGCACAGAAGGTCTTAGCACAAGAAAAAAAAAACATCTGACTGAATCAACTGGTAAGCAGACAAAGGATAATAAACACAGAGTTGCTTTCGCACTTGAAGTCAAACAGACAGTGTCCTTAAGAATACTTTCAAAGCAGAGTGTTTTAGTCAGACTGCAGAGCTGCAGAAAACTGAGAAAGTCAGGTTTGAATGTACAGGCTTCCAGACCTGTAAAGGAAAAGAAACAAAACCAGTAGAGCACTGGGTAAAGAGTTCTTTGGAAAAGTAAAAATACTCCTTGACACAAAGGGGTTCAGAAGAATTGCTAGCAATGGAGCAGGCGTTATGAGCACAAACAAAAACGAAGCCTGACACTTCTGCCAGAGCAGGTGAGGGAAAATATTGTCCACTAGTTACACTCATTTTCCTCTTACAAATAAAAAAAAAGTCACTGCTCATCAGAAAAAAAAAAAAATCTGATATAGTATCATTTTGTAAGTTTGTGAGAGAAAAGGGTTAAAAAGCTTTTGCTGACTTTTGTACAGAAGCATCTACTCAGCCTACAGAAAAAAAATTCTCCAGACTGCAATTTGAAAGATAGTAACTGAACCAAAAGCTGCATCTCTAGTGGACATAAATATATATCCAATAAAGTTGCTGACAATTTACCAAATAAAATAGTAAAGAATTGTTCAGGTTAAAAAAGAAAAAAAAAAAAGAAAAAGAAATACTATGGTTTCAGATTGTACATACAAATAAGATTTAATCGCTATTTACTTAACCATAAGTAATCAAGAGAAGAATTCCAGAAATACTTGTGTATATTAGAAAATTCAATTTTGTTTGCGTTTCCTTGTTTCTATATTCCTGGCTATTAAGTGCTCTGTTGCCAATTTGTTTCACAGTGGTTACCAATATGGTGCTGGTGGGAAACTTTTTCCAAGAAGGACTACTAAAAGGCTGAAAAGTTCTGGAAAAGATGAGTTAACTTAGTTTACTAAAATAACTTATTTTAGTAAAAACTTCCCTGAAGTTCTAAAAGAATGACAGATGAGAGACATCCATCACTTATGTATTTAATGATACTGCTATGAAACACATAAGAAATTTCTCATATTTCCATTTAAAACTTGAAAAAGGTCAGTACACGTATCAGATAACTTTTGCTTTTTTACTTTTCCCATAACAATAAAGTCTAGTCTCTTTTGTATAGTCTAGAAATTCGCTTTTTTAATAAAGTGAAAAGACTATGAATCTGCTTAACATATTTATTTCTTTTCATCTATTCAGTGCCACAGGGCGGTTGCATGTAGTGCAACACATGTTGATATTTTTGCAAAGCACCACATGACTCACTGTACTCTAACACACTCTATTAATCCTGTTTGGACAGCTGTGACTGTGCATTTGTTAGCTGTGTGTTAATTGTTCCATCTTTTTTCTTCTTTTATTTATCTCTATGGAAAACTATTCAGGAATTTCATTTGCTAGTCTTTTTTTTTTTTTTCTTTTAAGTGAGTTTTACCATTAATCTGTTTCCTATGAGACAACAATGCACCCAGCATGTATACTCACTTCCACTGAATCCATTTATTATCAGCTGTTAATCTCACAGAACATTAACCAATATTTTTATTTTTTTAAAAACAAATGATAAATGCAGTAACTTAGTGGACACAATATTAATGTTAAAATTCTATTCTAAACCACTAATTTTTCAACATAGAATCTTGCTCTAACTGCTAGAACTGTTTTACTTCTTAGATCTTTAAGGTACTGGCAATATTGTAAAAATGCACTTGAATTATTCTTTTGCATTTTTGTGAAGTTTTACTAGGGGCTTTTAAACCATGTGCTCTAGAACCTGTATTTTAATATTCAAACCTTCAAAATGTATTACAGGTTTTTTTGTGCTTGTTATGGAAATGATCTAGTAAATCTGAAATAAAACTTAATCTGTAGATATACACAGAATGAAAATATACAGTATAGTTTACCAGAAAATATTAACTTTTTCTTGATTTGACAGTATTCTGGTTGAAAAGAAAGTCAGCTACAGAACTAATGGGTACATATTACTGCTCTGTGGGCCTGAGCTTAAGCTCCTAAACTTGTACTTAAGGCTCATACAGCCTGAGGTGAAGATTTTTATGTTCTCTTTAATGTTCCCAATGAAAATCACATTAGCTGCAAGTATTCTGCACTACTTAAACATGCAACAGCCTTGCAATCTAACTTCAAGAACTCAGGTTGAAGATGACCTAATTAAACAAAGTGAAGACATAAGACATCTTGTCTTTACAACGGGTTAAAATAGTTTTTCCATTTCAAATGCTATTGCCAGTTCTTAACAATAAAATCAAAACTTCTTCAGTCCTATTATGCTGGATTCCAAATTTTTCTATTTGAAAACTGAACTAACAAAAAATGCAAGCAGATTATTTTAGGGAAAAATCAAAGTAGCCTGGCATCACTGCTGACTAAAAAGAAAACTTAATAAATGAAGAGTCATTAACTCATTTTAAAAAGCCATTTGCACTCAACATTATCTCAAATTGTGTACCTGAAAACCCCAAATGTATTTTTTACACAAAAACTGAGCACTATAATTTCACAGTTAACATGAAACTATTTTATGCTGCCCTGAACAAGCAATCTCTGTTCTTCTCACCATCTCCAACCTGCCTTTTTAAAAGAACATATTTTCTAGAAAATGCTTTGCATTTTTTTTTTAGAATGCAGGTTCTGTAGTTTATGTGTGTAGAATGTATCTTCAAGAGCTCATATTGGTGTAAAAAAGAAGGTCACACATACATGCTACTTCTGTTGAAAGTGATGGCAAATTCAATACATACTATGAAAGGTACAGCTACAGGCTGGTCTGTTTGGTTTTTTGTGGGGTTTTTATTTGGTTTTGGGTTTTTTAAACTCAATTAAACATTCTTTATTATAATGTTTTGTACTTGCATTTCACTTACCCAGTGTCCTAGACATCACTGGCAAAGCAGAGCTCAGCACCAAGATTGAGACACAGTTTCCAATGATCTGTTTGAAAACGAGAAACAGCCCTTAACTTATAGATAGGAAATATTTAAAAAAAAAAAAAAAAAAAAGAAAAAGGAAAAGAAAACCAGTGGTGAAGATAAAAAAGAATTCCTTAAAGTTACATTCTTCAAACTGAACCTAAAAGACTTTACAATAACATGTTAGTCTTGCTTACTTCCTCCATATGGTGTAACACACAATGAAGATGATCCAAGAGAAGAGTTTAAAAACAAATATTAAAAAAATCAAATATGTAATCATTTGCTTTTAATCAAAGTGTTACATATGCTTAGGTTGCAAATAATTAAAAACTACCATGTTGCAAAGCTTCAACTGTTTACTTAATTCCCGCAAACTTTTTATAAAAGAACCATTCCATGGGCTTAGACTGGATGACTGATACATCAGCTTAAGCTTTGTATGTAACTGCTTGCAGGATTAGCATTATTTAAAAAATTACAACAAAGAACTTCCTTTCAATGGAATGCCTGTTGACTACTTTAAATAGTACAAAAAAATTCACAGCTGTTAGATTTTACTCTAGTTTTTGTGAAACCTTTATAAAGAGTAATTGAAACTTTCTCTCACAAGGGATCAACTCTCTTTAGCTCTAATTCTATCAGAATTCAGAAGAAAAAAAAACCAAAAAGCTTATTAAGTAGAGGCAGATATTTGTGCATTCACTATTTATTTCTATGTGATACCTGTGTACTGTAAACAAACAACAGGAAACATTAAGAACATTCCAACTCCCTACTACCTTTCTACTGTGACCATTCTATGTATTTACCCACTTTCTCACTTCCAACAATTTATGGTAAAAATGTCTTTATCCATTACTTTAAAAAACAAAACAAAAGAACAACAATGAAACAAATTGAAAAAATAATTAAATTAAACATCTGTTCGTTGGTTACTGATCACCTCCCCTTGTCAGCTGTGGGAATATTTTGCTACAAACCTAAGCATGCTCCTCTGCATTAGGCAACAGCATTTGTTATTCTGAAGCCAGCACTAAATTGTAGAAAGTCAAATTAGCCTCAGACTGCAAAATGTTGCTGAATAGACCTCCTCAGTCTTAGTTTAATTATTCAAATTTGAATTACTTTGCCTGTATTACTTCTAGCAACCAAGTTCTTCAGATTTCAAACAAGCTCCCTGAAGTACAGTTAGCACAATCAAAGTTACTCATTAGCAATACGTTTCCTTTGAAAAAAGTTCTTTCACTAGTTTTTCTATAGCTAGTTAACAAGCTCTGCTATTCCCGGCTTTTTACAAGTGAATGGATGCCATCCAAACTAAACAGAGCACATCCTTTTTCCCACTCATTCAGCATTTTGAAAATCTTCCAGTTTGTGTTTACGCAACTTACAAACAAATACTGATCACTGCAAATGAGCCATTCAGGGCAATTACCAACTAAAAGAGTCAGTTTGTCTTGGGTGGCAAGAAAGAGGAGGGGGCCACCCCCATCACAGACTTTACCTTACCTTTGTCATAGTTGTGTCATCCTTCCTGGGAGTGAAATTTTCAAAAAAACGAAGGCTGTAGAAGCCGACGACAGAGGATACCATAAGATAGCTGTGAGAATCAAGGAAAAAGGAACCTCCAAGGAATGTAAGTTTCACTCAAGTTCTCAGCAGTCTCCTAAAAGTCTTAAGGACCAAAGACAAAAACAACAAAAACACTTCGAGTGCTTGAGAAGGACTGACCTATCTCTTTCTTCTTCCCAGGCAAGTGTCTTAGTAAATTACCAGTGTCCCAGAAAACTAGACTGAATACTTGTTAACAGACAGAATTCTTAAGGAAAGGATACAAAATCAAAATGATTTCAAGTGCCGCTCCCACAAAACCAAAGGTGGATAGGGAGGCATTTCCTATTCCAGGCCCCTACAAGGAGAAAAATACTTTGCATGGTTTAATATGATACATGCAACTGTTCATAAAGTTAACTTCTACCAAGACCAAAAAAACTAACATGAAATACAACCTTTTCTCAGTTCAGTATTAAAAGGGCATTCTGATGTTCTAACCTGCAAGTCTCCCACCCTGTGCAATTGCACCAGCTAGCTCTCAAACGTGAGTGAAATGCACTACTAACACAGAAAGTATAATCATTCACATTTTATGCACACTGCTGCATTTTATACCTACTCCATTACTTTGGAAACTAAAATAAGGTCTCAAAAGAAGATACTTCTAGCTGTTTGCACTACCACAGGCAGAGCAGTCATCATCACTGAACCCCTTTTATAGCTCTGCAAGCTCATATACAGCTACACACTGAGGAAAGCGATAGTATTTAAGTATTTTTATCATACAGGAGGAAGAAAATGTCATGTTTTGTAAGAGGAACACAAACACAAGACAAGCTTTTAGTATTTTTTTAACATAGTTTCTTAAATCAAACATTTCTAGACCATAAAAAAGTAGGAGACAGGAGTAAAACACAAACTCGTATTACTGATTTACTTTACTGAATCACTGCATCTTCATAAGGATTCTGGACTAGTTTTATTCAGAACTTGCTATAACATGACATGTAATAAATGTTTATGTGTGCACAAGACCAAAACCTAAAAAGTTGAGGCTCATTAGTTTAAATTTTATTAAAGCAAAAGTTCTCACTTGCACTTTTGTACGGACTCCACAGCATTACTGAAGTTATAAAAATCATAAGATAAGTTTACTTTACCCCTGATCCCTTTGGCATGGCAGTCTCATCAACCAACAGGTAAAGAATGTTGAGAGCAACTAGGAGGACTGAGATAGACTACAAAAGAGTAAAAAGTCTTGTTATTAATAAATATCCCACATTTTTTAAATGTAAACACTTGTCCTCACCAGATTTCATAATGTTCATTTAAAATGGTCACGAAAAGAATATCAAGTTTGTTGCTTAAAGACACAGCACTCAAAAATTTTGAAACTCTTGCCTCAAATGAAAAAATTCTTTATACTTTTTGTACAGGAAAAAAGAAAAAAAAGAAAAAAAAGCAAAACCTCTTACCGTCTCAATCAGTAGCAGTATCATAACAGCTGGATAGACTAAATTCCTTTCCCAAGCAGAAGCTTTTTTCCGCCTTTCTGTTCAGAAAAGGAAAAACAGAAGCTTAATACTGTAGATCACCTTAGAATAAAACAAGCAAAAATCATTCAGATATCTATAAGCTCTTGTTATAACTATAGGTAACGAAAGTAATCTTATCTTGAACCAACACCAATGAGTTCATAAAAATATCCATCCAGAAGAGCTGTACAAAGCAATGCCAAAACCATGAAGCCTCTTTAGAGAAAGGCTGGGGAGATGAGATGTACAAAGCAGATTTTCCTGCCTTGTTTACAGGCATGTTTCACCATAACATTTTTTTCCCTGGTACACAGCAGTTTTGCAAAGTTTAAAATATACTGGTTTTTTTTAAAAATGCTGTTTATATGTCTATTTTAGTATGACCTAAAGGGACAGAAGGGCATTTCAAATATTTAAACAGTATTTTCCTCTTCCCACATAAGGCAAGACAAGACTAACTCACTGGACATCACTAGTATGTATAAAGAAGACACAATTTTTTCTTACCACAGTCTTAGTTTTGCACATAATACACTGATAAATGCAAAATCCTGCCAGATTTTGAGGAAGTCCTGTTGAGTGGCTGCCATTACCAGAAGTATCACTTGTCAGTTTTAAAAGACACAAACCTGCTAAGAATTATTTTACTGTTCATAAAAATAATTTGGCTTTTACATAAATAATTTAAAAATAGAGGAAACTAATGTCTTAGATTATCCAAACTAATCATAAACATATCACTATACCTGAAAAGACCATGCTGTTGAGCTCCATGCAAGGAAGTCAAGAATGTCACATTTTCTCTAAAGTTATGTTAAAAATAAGATCCAAATCAGACTTCCTACTTAAATTTGTTTGTTAGAGGGGCTCAATGATTCCATGTGACGTATTTGTAGATACTATGACAATGTGAAAGGTCTACAAATGCACAAATTTGGTTAAGAAGAAACTGGAATTAATCAAGTGAGTGCTACAAGTTAAACACAGCATCTTAAGGTCATTCATTAAACTGCAACCCACATGAAAGAATAGAAAAAAGTTGATTACCTAGATTTGTTTTCTTGCTTTTCACTTTTTCAAGCTCCCGTTCCAACTCTACTGTCTGGTATTCCACGGTGGACGATACACCTTGTAAAAGAGAAGACAGTATTTTCTTTTGGGTGAGACTTAGTACTGTAAGACACACTGTGACAACTCAAGATGTAGGAAACATCATATTAACACTTGTGGCTTTAAACTGCAGGTGGTTTTTTGAGACTCTTCATATAGTTTTCAAAAAACAGAGGCTCAGTCAAGAAGCCGTATGAGGAGAGGCTGAAGTCGCTTGGATTATCCAGCCTGCAGAAGAGGAGACTGAGAGGAGATCTCATTATGGTCTAGAACTTCCTCACAAGGAGAAGAGGAGGGGCAGGTGCTGATCTCTTCTCTCTGGTGACCAGTGATAGGACCAGGGGAAATGGCAGAAGGACGTGCCAGGGCAAGTTTAGGCTGGACATCAGTAAAAGGTTCTTCAGGCAGAGCCCCCTTGAGCACTGGAACAGTCTCCCCAGGGAGGTGGTCATGGCACCAAGCCTGACAAGATTCCAGAAGCATTTGGCCAAGGCCCTCAGACACGTGGTCTAAATCTTGCAACTGTCCTGTGCTAGGGCAAGGGTTGGACTCGATGATCCTCATGGGTCCCTTCCAACTCACAACACTCTATGATAATTCTGTCTGACCAGAGAAGTTCAACACATCTGAGGTTTCACAGAGGTTTCTGCAATCCCTGCCTATTCTGTTGACCAGCTGCTGCAAGAAGATAACACCTGCTGCTGAACTGTTGCACAGGTCCAAAAAGCAGTTATGGTTTGGCAGCCTGATACAGGATGTCTCAAATGCCTCACTGTAGCTCTATATGATTCATATATCAAGATGTAAAGAATCTCTGGATGCCCTTCCAGGGCATTATTATTTAGCAACTTAAAGACAAAGTGGACCTTTGCCTCCAAACCAAGCAAGTTGGTGGCTAGACATCCAGTTTCAGGTTCTGCCTCTCCCTCTCTTTCCTCAGTCCTTTTTACTCAGCAAACTCAGTTTCCATACTGCCAGTGAGCTTGTTGACCTATCATCCGCTCCTATCAGTTTGCCTGATTTGGCCAGTCTCTGTGCCACAGAGCTCCCTCTGACAACCACAATCTGATCTTCACAACCACTCACGGTACCGTATTATTTCACTTTCCTTTCTTGATTCCAGTTCCTCCACAAATACTGCAGTGTTCAAGCAAGGATAAAGTTCTGAAATGCTGACAAGAGATCTGCTATTTCAGTTTTGATCTCACTATTTCTACTTTAGCTTTTAGTCTTTGCAAACACTAACTGGAAATACTATTCCCAGGATAAGTTAGAAACACTCTTCACTCATCTTTGTCCCACTTGCATCCCTTTTATTTCTGAATAAGTAAGTTAAAAAGTAAGTTAAGAGGGCTCATATTTTTCCTTGTCTATTCCAGACCAATCTCACTCTGCAAAAACACTCTGTGGCAGTGACAGCTCAAGGTGTTAATAAACCCTAAGTCCTCTCCGATATCTTCTTTCTTGATTTATACTGACACCCATCACCTGTTGGCCATTCCCTACCCTCAGCCTCACCTTTGATTGCAGACTAACCTGTAATAGTACCACGTTCCAGAGACTTTTTTAAAACACTTTCTAATAAATTTCTATGAGATTAATAGTCTTGTCCAGGCTTTTATCTCATATCTTGATCATTTACCTACAAAAACTAAATAGCACTTAAGTTGCTGGCACACTAACACTACTTTATAGTCCAATCTCATTATTTCCTTATTTTCTGTTGTCTGCTCATCTATCCAATCTCAATACAAGATAAGATGGTAAATTTCTCATCCCATCCAGCCCCCCACATTCTCCATATTCCAGCACAGTGAGGTCATACCTGAAAACCAAGATATACAGAAGTATTTCTTGGACTTTTTTTAACTTTTACTGTTTTTATTTCCAAGTATTAATACTGATTTGTTCAATGCAGTCAAATTATCAATGAGGTATCCAACTGTTTAAAAAATTATTTTTAAATGTTTAATTGCATGCTTCTCTCACACATATAATGCTTCTCTTTTGCATATAATGCATAACCTCTGTGCTATGCTTAAACATAGCAGCTTCAGTTCATTTCAGTTCTTTGATAGCAGTGACATAATGTGTATGCAGTAACATTTACAGGACTTCAAATACATGAATAGCTCAAATGCCAGGACTAGTCAGTAAGACCTATAAATGCTGTTTTGTTACAACTTCTATTCACTTAAAGTACCTGCAATATGAATGTCAGTTTAATTTCTCAGTTTTTTTAATAAGCAATCATAAAATGTTTTTTTTTTAGAAAAAGTTGGGTTTAAGAAAATGAATCTCATTATCATTACAAAAAATGGTTTTTGTGCTGATGTATTCACTCCAAAAAAGTCCAAAACATCTGTTTTACATAATGACTAATCACTATGAGTTGTGAAAAAGGACAGCTATAGAGCTCAGTGGAAAAAAGTCTTAAGAACTTTAATGGAAGCAATTGAAAAAGTAAGAAAAGTCAAATTAGGATCTGACATTTCCTTCTTCTCCATAACTGATTTAGGGGCCTCTGAGTAAAAGTTTTATTCATTTATACATGTTGTTTCCTCCTCTCAATATAAAAACCTAGAGCTCAAAACACTGATAGCCATGGGAGTCTTTCCAACAAACTCAGCGTGATCACATTAGGTCCCTAAGAGACAATTCAGCAGAAATTCTGAATCATATTTAAGAGCTGTTGTATTTCCTCCTTAAAAATAGCAGCAAACAACAGGTTGCCATACAAAAGGGTATTTTATGAAAGGGGAAGGCAAAGTTTCAGATCAGTCAAAAGAATATTTGAAGAGGATGCAGGTAAATTCTTAAAAGCTCTCTAACATTAGCTTTATTTCAAACGTGCACAAAGTTCAATGTCAGCGCTGTCTAGCCAATAAATCAAATTGGTAGACGAGACTTGTTTGGACTAGCAATGAAAAGTTAGAAGGGATTCTCCAAGAAAGCCACAAAGCAGCTCATTTAAGGTCAATTTAACGGTATTATTCTGTTTTTCTTCCAGCCCCGACATAAGATTTCAGTACCTCAAAGGAAATTGTAAGAGTATCTATTTGCATTCCCCCTAGGTGATTGGCAGTTCAACACCAATTAGTTCAAAATTACACTGTTACTAGCGTGCAATAAAAACAACACCTTTCATCTTTCTTACATAGGTAAGGATACCTTCAGAGCCAATAACTTTGATCAAGTAAGTATTTTTGATCCTACCCCACCCGTCTCTTTGGATTCAGGAAAACTAATAGCTGAAGGCAACTTTTTTCTTTTAATATAAAAAAGTCCCAGCTTTATTCTTCGACTGTAGGAGTGATGTGGGTACTGAAATATAATACACTGGAAACAAACATTTTCCCAAAGCCCAGTATCTCTTCAATAGATAAAAATACTAGGGCAGATAACACGATCAAACTTTCCCCTCCCTCCTCCTCCAATTTTCAGTTATACACTGCAGACATCTGAGAAGGAAGAAAATTAGTTTCCACAAAGAAGATATGCAGTTTCACAGGTAGATTTACTTTCATCCATGAAGAGCTTTACAGAATACTCCATCAATTGCATCACTGCCACAACAGCTACATCTATATGAATCAAGAAGGGCACCAGCTCACACAGCTAAACTTTTTTCATCATCTGAAAACAGAGGCTTTACCCAGCTTATTCAGTGGCAAGTGATTCAATGCTACACCCATCTTATGTCCAGGCATTGTCTGAGGAAACATTAATTAGGACAGGGCAGAGCAGTGCTAGGAGTGTCACAGCGATTATTCCACCAAGAAAAAAAGAAAAATCAGCATTGACAAACACCAAGCATTGCTTAAGCCTGTGCTCTGCTCTTCTTCAGTTTTAATAAAAACTCAACTCTTTGGTTATACATATAAATGGAGTATATATTTCAGAACACTTCACGGCTAAACTGTCCAGCAGGGTTACTTAAACATATATATTTCCACTACCACAAGTGTGGAAGAGTTGCAACAGCCATGGCATGGGAAGCATGTACCCCTATATATCTGCTCCGATAAAGAAACAAAAATATTTACACAGTATGTGTATTAAAGCCACAGACTGTGGCCTCTAACATCACAGCACTATATTTATTGATGTAATTAGCACCACACTTCCATTTGTACACATTTTTTTTTAAATACAATAAACATGAGAAGCATGAGTCTTTATAGCTCTGGCAAAAATGCTGTCTATTTTACTGGTATAATTTGTATGCATTAGAAAGACTTCTGGCAGAGAAGATGAAGCTTTCCATGCTTGCCACAAAAATGAGAACCATACTTAAAATTACTTAAATAATTACTCACAAAAATCTTGCAGAATATGTTCTTGTGTACATAACATATTGCCCGCCACCTACATGCTATATCCAAGTTTAGCCTTTTATTTACTTTTCAACTAAGTCCACTAATTTTCTCTGCATACCAAACTACTGGTTTTCAAGCATTCCTTCAGATGGTGGTGTCAACACCATTCCCTCAGCATGTGAAACAAAAGAATTCAGTTCCCTCTCTTGTCAAAGGACATTTAAGCCCCACGTCTTTCACTTCTCAAAAGCAGGCTGGTGAGAGCTCTGTGGAACACAGATGTGTTGCAGTTGCAGTTCCACTTTACGTGGAGTACAAATCTATTGGTTGAAAGAGAATCCAGTCTTTTGGCTAGTGGTTAGGGAAGCCACCTGCACACCTCCTAAATCCAGGTTCAATTAATAAATGCCTACAACCCAACTAGGTCCACCTCATGAGTGGTACTACTAAATTGCAATATCAACAACTGTTGCATAGACTTCTACACAGAAAAACAGCAGATAATCTTCACCTAAATAATCACATTCTCCACCTGAATAGTGAAAACCACTCTGCACTACTTCCCATAGTTACCTGAATAACTATTAGGTCATTCTTCTGTATTGCTTTCCTTGTACATAAGCACAATCACCATGACAACATAAAATATTCAGTAACAAATATTTTACAGTTGCTAGCTAACATCAAACACACAGAACAATTATAATTACCCCATCACAGCTTCAAAGACATTCACTGCATGCACCTTTTTGCATGTCTATATGTGTAAGTGTATATATACTCGTGTCAGTATAAAAACCTAAGCTTCCAAAACAGCAAAGGTGAACATTACTTGTAAACTCTATGGCTGATTTTAGCACAAAGAACTCGTTACTCCTCCACAGATTTTAAACTCTGGAATAAAGACAACCACCACAATCTACTGTTATCAAAGGTACTTGCCCTGACCAAGCTACTTTGAAAGGAGACTTACTGAGACTTGAAGGAAGAAAAAATTGAGATATCTTACAGAAGACTGAAGAGTAAGAGAAAGGCAGGAAATTAAGAAAATTAAGGCTAAAACAAGTCATAGGACAATACAACAATGGATGTGTCATGACATTAATATTCTTTGGTTTTCCAACCTGAAGCAATTGCATAAAATGTAGATAGATGGCTTATCCATGCAGTTAAAACCAGTTCAGAAGACAATTTGTACAACAGGATTTCCAAGTTTATGGAATCGATATATTTTCCGTAATTGGTGCCTGCCATGCTGTAATACTCTTACTCTTACTAGCCAAAGCTTCATACTGCTTTTGAAATACTTCGAAACAAAAGCACCTTATCATGAAGTGCAAAATTGTAATACTGAATAGAAGAAGTCTAAAAACATTTGTAAAATTATTCATTGTAATTATTAATTAATAGAAGTATTAAAGTTCTTAAATTTACCAAATAGCTCCTAGAATATAAAGGACTGCTCTGATGTTTAATGAATTATTATCATTTAAGATTCTAAATAATAATGAACTGAAACAGAAAAAAAATTCCTCCAAATAAAAACACATAGCTCATAATGCAGGAAGTTGAGCTTCTTGCTAATATAAATTCATTGTTTTTCAGACAAGGCTAAAATACAGTAATTTACCAATCCAAACTATTTTGTAGTAAAGGTGGTGGGTCTGGTCAACTACCCAGTTGGTTTTCTCAGTCCTGAAATACTCACATATTAAAGCTGATGAGCATGTTAAAAACATGAATAGAGCAAACCACACACACACACACACACACACACACGAGCCAGTCTCGAACAACACAGTGAGCAATGGAATGTAAGCCTGTAACGCCTGTTACATGCTAAGACATTGAAATTTTCTATTTTCAGAGGAGAGGTTATGTAACAGTGAGATCAGTACTCGTGACCAGAGCCACTCTACACTAAACACTGTATTTGAAGCAGTATCAGAACAAGCATACCACCATTAAGCCTCCTCTGAATTGCTTCTTCCTCTAAAGTGATGATATACATCTGCTCATCTAGGTCTTCAAGAATCTGTATTTGGAAACAGAAACATGAACTGACTGAGTATCAGTCACTTGTTTTTCTGGCTGTACTAATCTAGTCAGGTTTGTTTTGTTCTAGTAACTTATATTTTAAATAACAGTCTACAACTTTACAATAAGAACTCCACAAAAGAATATTCCATTCTGTTACAGATCTATTTCTTTACTGTAAGCAAACTTCCTGTTAAGTTTTTACTTCAGGTTATAGCTCTTATGTTCAGTTTCAATCTAAAGAAACTTAGGGAACGGGATAATACATCTAACCTGTATTCAAATAATTCAAAACATTCAAATAATTTCTAGGGAAAAAAATTAACAACCTATCAACATTCACACTCAATTTGCTTTAAATAAAAATAACTGCAGATATTTTAAAAGTATATTAAAAAGTGACTTTTCACATAGGCCAGCATTTCAAGCAAATATAAATTGCTATTGGAAGCTAAAACCAAATAAATGAAGTCTGTCTACCTTACTGTCAGGCACTTTGAGTTCAAAGCTTACAGACAGCAAAACGCAACATATTTTCTCTGTATTTTCAGATTTGAAGTGACTAATGAAAAGGAATGCAAGACCTAAGTGCACCCAAGTGTTAGTAAACACAAACCAGGAGACACAACAGCAGAGTCACTAGAGCACTTGCACATGGTACAAACTTCTCCCTTCCCTCACAGATTCAGCTCTATCTATGTAGAAGAAGTTCTTACAGATGCCAGCTACCTACATTTCACCCACCCAAGTGTAGCCCCAGGTACCCTTCTTGTCATCCAGCCTTAGTTTAGCCTTGTATGCTTTGCTCTTGAACTCAGAAGAAGCCCACACTTTTCAGGCATTTGCAAAACAGACATAATAGGCAATACTGGCAATAAATATTAATACTGCTAGCAGTTATATAAATTGCAAAATCAGAGCAAGTCTGTACTACTGAAAAAAACCTTTTTCTGAGGAAAAACAGGTTAATAATTAGCAAAAACCAAGACAACAGGTTTTTGTACTATATGAAAAGTTTTAAACAAATACATAAATATTGACTATAGAAACTCTCATGAATTGAAGAGAGAATTACATGGAAGTGCAAGCATCCTGAAAGGAAGTATCCTAATGCCATTCTGCCTTCTAACAGCCAGTACAGGAAGAAAGATGTGTGTAACACTTACTGTTGGCTTCACCAGCAACTGACCCATTACTGTAAACATCCGTGACAGTCCCACTGGCGTGCATACTGCAGAGGAAGAAAGATTATGCAAAACAGTGACTTGTAAGTCAAAGACCAATTTTTATTTGGATGTTCCATGTGCTATTCCACATATAATCAAATATGGTTTTGAAGAGAACTGCTAGACATTCAAATTCCGGTATGAACTTTAAAACACATTGCTATCATAAGAATTCTTATAAGACAAGCATCTCTCCCCTCCAAAAGCATAACCGTGAATTTTATTGAGGAACTGTGAATTCCATAATCACATATCTTAAACTTCTCAAGTAATTATTTATTCAAAGCACGTGGCACCAGAGGCTATGTCTACACTAGTAAATTCAGCAGTGCCAGGATACATTCCTGGGCATTAAGACTTGATTGTCTACACCAGTAAACTGCTAGAACTATCCCTGGCATGATTTGCCCTGAGCCAGTTAGCACTTTCCCAAACAACTCCCAGGTGCAATTCTGGTGTTCACGTAGTCCAGAAACCATCATCATGATGAAGACACACACAGACACCTTCTGCAAACTGCAATATCACGGATGGAACAACACTAGTTGGCCACAGCACCTGAGAACATCTCAGGCACATTTAATCTATTAGCACAGGTGTAGCTGTCAGGTCAAGAGATCATGAAGCTGCTTTGCTCTGAAAGTTATACGGCAACTTCAGGTGATAGTGGGCTCTGCTAACAGATTTTAAGCTACTTTGCTACAAAGCAGAAACTGGCTCTTTTTGATGGCAGCCTGTGATGCTTTTCAGGTATGGTGCATTTATGTTTGTTGGGAGAAAGGCTCAAACCACGATAACAGAAAATTATTAGTAAAAATCAACAGTTTAGGGAGAATAGCCTTCAAATACTGAAGTGTATAGGTGTATATAGTGTATTCAAAAAGGCTATAACTAAAGCTAGTCTGCCTTTACTGCAGAGGAAACCCGCAGGAAAAGGAGAAAAGAGAAAGGAAGTGATGCTTCAAATCACTGCAATAAGCCTTACTCATACACCACTCCAGCAATTAAGCCAGCTGAAGATCTAATGAAGCTCCACCCCAGCATCTACCACTTTCCCACTGCTGTCTGCTGCCCTTTCAGCTACACAGTGATTTGCTGAAGTTATTACAAATAACTCTTTCAAAAATTGGCATTTAACCCCAACGATTCGGGTGAACTGTTTTACAACAGCCCCAGAACACAAGCTGTGTTTTGAGCTCTGCTAAAACAAACTGCAAGACAGATGTAGGAAGTTTGTAAGCCAACCTCCCCATTAAAACATCCAGCAACTGTTGTGAATCACAGTCTTGAAAGTCTACAGAAGACATTCAGAACTTTTTTTTTTTTTCCAATCCCCCCCTCCCTTCATTAAAGTGGATTTAAGAATCTCCACATACAGAGAACCTAAGGAGACTCACCAAGGTCTCTGCGAGCAACACCTTCCAGAGACAGAGTTGCTTAGTTTTAAGGAAGTTTCAAGCTATTGTTCCCCAATCTTTCTCCACAGTGACAGCCCTGTAAGTGTTAGCTGTAAACCTATAAAGCCTGGAGAACAGGTGAAACCATGATAATCCAGAAAGGGAGATGTCCTGTCCCCCTCACAGCAATTTTCTATAAATCACTAGGGGAGGGGATAGGAGGAAATGCTAAGTGGGATTTGGAACCTTCCATTATCTTCCTTATTCCCCTAAATGTGGATGACTGAACTCTGGGTAGGACCAGTTGGTATCAGGTTGGTGATTTTTACTACTTCTGTTTTATATACAGTCCTATAACTGACCTCCACAATGACTAGATACTAGTTTTGTGATTATGAAAGCTAACTGCACTGTGTTCCAACTTCTGTCTATGCAGGATGATTTTCAATTTAAAAAGTTTAAGGAAGGACCATTTACTGAATATAGGACAAACTACATGTACCAAAATAACTTTATCTGCATCCTACTGACCTCCTGCAGACATTTCATTTAAAAACTGTGCTTTTCTTTTGCAGAATGGAGTCCCTATTCTTCAAATACCTGCTTTAAAAAGTTTAAAATTGCAACTATTTTGGGTAAGGTGTGAAGTTCCTCAAAACCTGAAAGCTTAAGGTAGCATTTGTTCACAAACTTCCGAACCCAAGCCTAACAAATTTACATTTAAATTTAAAATTAAGAATGGAAAAAAAAAAATTAGCCTCCAAAAAATTTTTTTTCACAAAGTTAATTTTGCACAATGAAGAACAGTTTCCTTTCATCTTAAAAAAAATTAATATAAATCATTCGTCATTTGGAATAATCAGGAAAATACTTACACAGAAGTAACAAGCATCCCATCAGTGATATACAGGAATATAAATACGGGAGGTAGAATTCCCAGAGGTCTGTAAAGAAAATATTGAGCATAGCCTTAGTTTATTACAAACAGGCTACTTATGTCATAAACACAACTGAATTAACTTCTTAAGTGTTCAGGATTGAACAATTGTATTTTTAAGTATAAACTAAGACTTAGTCAGTTAATAGTCCTGCAGGCAACTAAATCCTCAAGTGTTTTAGCTTGAAAAATATCTTCGGCTTTCATTGCTGAAGTCACTTGTTTTTAACGTACCTCATGTCCACATGAGCATGGAACCTCTCAGCATGCTAAAACCAGATTTAACAGAAAAAACGGTATTGACTAAATTAATACAGCTTCTTCACAACCTGGGCAATATTCACATGGTATTTACTAGAAATATATTTAATTGAAAACACCCATTTCCATAATTAAAATGAAACTAGTGTGGTGGGGTGTTTTTTTTTAAATTCCATACCATATAAAGACTCCATACTGGCAGCATCATTGTCTATGAGTGCTGAAGCCACCCATACGATTCCAAGGATAAGCAGTGCAAGAAGAATAAGCATTACAAGGGTTTCCAAAATGCGTGCTCTGATGCCCTGTGGGCAGAAGAGGGGAGAGGGAGGAAAGAACACAGCCAAGAACTTTGAATCAGATATTTTCAAACATAAGAAAAATACAAATAAATAGCAGTTCCTTCTTCCTAAACACATACTCACATTTTATCATGTAGACAAAAGCACAATATGTAACGCACATTTAAAAGGCAATGCATAAAAAAAGGAAGTACTTATGGCTTTATAGTGCCCAGATTGCATTTTGACTTTAAAACCACAGAAAAATGTTTTAAATTGCTTATGTCTTACAGTTCTCATTAATCTCATTATTCCATAAAGTATTCTTTATACCAGATGATTTTGCTCGAGCATTTTTAAAAGATGGATTACTTTTCTAATACTTTCAGCAAAGAAAGTGGATTAGCAAATTTTTATCTATGATTCCAATCAAGGGAATGGAAAGCCAATTATGGCAAATGGCCAAATGGCCCAGCAAGCATTAAACCCTGCGCAGGTACAATGCACCAATTTAGTTAAAATACATTCTTCAAACTGCAAATTGCTTCTGCACCATTCCTCACAGTCTTCAGAGCCCTCAAGCGCACGGCTGGAGTACTGCTCACCCGCACACTGCTGCTGCAGCAGCCGCATCCACCACCTCCCATCTCTGCATGCTCCACACTGAACGAAACACACACAAATCACAGGCCTACAAGGTTGTATCAGAGCATTTGCTCGAGTCTAAAAATGTAACAATGCCCTAATAATTGTGTTAGATTTGCAAATGTAAATATACCAAAAAATACACAAAGTAATATTTAAAATTTTTTAAAGTGGTATTTTTAACTCTGATTTTACTAATTTCAAGCAACAGAGCTATCAGGACACTTTCTTCGGACATCCTTGCCATTAAGGAACCATCAGATTGCTGTTTGCACAAAAATTTTACTTTTATTTTTCTTCATTTGCCAGTCTACATCTCCACAAACAAATCAAATCACTTTTCTCACACAGTTTCACTCCAACTTGGGCATATTTCACTTAAAAGTCTACTTTATAGTTAAAAGCGGAAAGTTTGTTTTACTTTATTGTTTGTCTACTTTTACCACCTCTTCCCTCACTGTAGCGTCGCCTTTACATGACATTTACCCTGAAAATTATGTTCCTGCATAACCACTGCATCCAACCATGAGTGAGGACCTCAGCCATCCTAACCATGAGCATTGATCTTCTAGCACACCAATTCCTCTCCACCATCAGTCCTCTGCAGAACAGCTAAGGTAGCATGAAGGAAAAACAGAGACCTTCATAAAATTCCCCTTAAGGCTAAGTGGGCAGATTAAGTCCAACTCCATAGAAGATCTCCAATACCTAATTTCAAATTAAAGGTAGTATGGGCAGAATATGGATTTACTCCTAGAATGTATTTTGTGTATAATAAAAGTGGCTTTGAGGTTGTTAAAAGTTATTAAAATGATATTTTTGTAGTGCTCAGAAACTAGCTTTCAGTCTTCCATGGGTTATTTTGAAGGTGAACATCGAAGCCAAATATACATATTTGAAGACTAAATAGCCATATGTTTAATATTAATGTTTTGAACTTGAGCAATAAGTTACCAGGAAACAAGCAGATTACAGTCTAAGTACTGAACATTGATATAAAACCTTTAGTTTACAGCAGAAGAAAGTCACAGCATTAGGATAAAGCCCAAAACATTCAGGGACGCATGCACAGAGATCTCCTTCAAGCTTTCCAAAAACCCTGAAGATGCTTTTCTCTCCTAGGCAGAGGAAAATATAAAGCTAGCTTCTGGGTTTCTGAAAGGCTTAGCCACAGCAAGTGGATTCCTTACTTCCCTACTATGAGACACAAGCACAAATCCCAGCCTCTCTGACTTGAAGTTTCATAGCAACAGATTCTTCTGGACAAACCTGGAAAATATTACATTTTACATGGCAACCCGAACTCCTCCCTTGGATGGAGTAGCACAGTCGTCAAAAAAGAGATACTGCAATGGAGACAGTCAACTGTAAGTAAATTTTTTTCCTATTTACTGCAAGTGTTCTCTGAAGACAGGTTCGATTAGGACCATACAAATAGCACTCTCTCTCAAACAGAGATGACCACAGCAAATACTTGGGGGTAGCCACTGCTTGTGGCCAGAAGTACCACTGGCACAAACTCTAGAAAAAGCCAGTCGGCTGCCTAATGAATCTTCCCTATTTTTTGGTTTCCATGCTAGTTTGAATAATCTTTGATTCTCAGAAAACTGGATCAATCTCACAGAATCACAGAATTGCCTTGACTGGAAAACACCCATATGATCAAGTCCAATCATTTACCTAACACTTCTAAGTCCCCCAAACCATGAAAAAAACATGTCCCTCAGCACTATGTCTACACAACTCTTCAATCCCTCCAGGGACGGGGACTCCACCACTGCCCTGGGCAACCCCTTCCAATGCCTCAGAGCCCTTTCAATAAAGAAATTCTTCCTCACATCCAATCTATCTCCTTCTGTTCTTACTAGTTAAACCTGTCTCTGCACCTATGTGATACATCCACAAGACTGCAGTCTCATGAATGCACTGAAAAGCAAGACTGACAGTTCATTCCAAGGGCAGAACAATTTTTATATTACACAGCACACATACAATAGGATTCACACACCGATGATAATTTTTTAAAGTAAAATAGTAATATTTTGTAGAACTTCAGTGAAGTGACCAGATAGAAACATTCTGTCATAAGCATTTATGAATACCTAGTAACTGCTGGGGGCGGGTTTAAAGGATATAGGTAAATACTTAAATCTCAATTAGGCACCCATAAGACTGTGCCCTATTAAAACATTAATGTTCCAGGCACATTAGTTCATATGTACATACATTAGAGTACCTGTCAAACAGCTGCTATTTGTAAGGAATTAAAGGCACAGAATTTCCCCCTCACACACATACACAGAAAATTTCTGGAGAATCACCAAATGGTTGAGGTTGGCAAGAACCTCTGGAGGTCATCAGGTCCAAACCCCCTGCTCAGGCAGGGCCACCCAGAGCCAGTTGCCCAGGACTGTGTCCAGGTGGATGGAGATTCCACAACCACCCTGGGCAACCTGTGCCAGTGCTCAGGTACCCTCACAGTAATTAAAAAAAAAAGTGAGAAGCAATCCTTAGACATCCTTACTACTTCTTATTTTTGCTGAAGGTAGGTTTATTTGTTCAGGTGAAAAATGTAAAGCTTGAACATTAACATTAATAACATCACTTATTTACGAGCTGGGCAAAAAATCTGTACTCCCGACTTCCAGAACAGAGAGAAAAAAAGGCAAATACAAGCAACATTTCACTTTATTACAATGCAAGCAAATTATGCAAATAAACACTGAAATTCAACATTGAATTTATTTTTTTCTGAGCAACAACCTCTTCACTGACATTTTGGTTGTGGCTTAACATTTCTTCTTTGAGTCATTTCACTTATCTCCCACAGCTCCACTGTATTACTCAGATTTCTTAGATGAAGCAAATGCCATGGCACACCATCATGGCACAGAAGATATTACCCCTTCTATTCACATAATACTTGTTACACTTTTTGAATTCATTTGCTCCTCACATTTTTCTGAGTGAAAAACAGCGTTAGAGTCTGCCACCTTCAAAAACAGCAACAATCCCATCTAGAACTGGAGATTTTAAACCAGCTTGTGAGAATACATTTATTGTTCATGTTCAGTCTACACAACCCTTATCTGTCTTGAGTACAGAAGTAACGAGTATAATCTGAGAAAAAAGAAAATGTAGTGTAAGTGTGTCGGTCTACTTCAAATTAGCATTCTAACGAAGCAAAGAAAAATAGTCATCCAGCACTAAATCTTGGTGACAAAAAAAAGTGACTGCATTTGAATCAGCTGGGAAAGTTCTTTGATTCCTCGTGATCAGTGTGCAACTGGAAACAAAGCAAACCTTTACCACACAAGTGACAGAGGTGGCCTTCCCAGCAAGTTAAGTGTATGTGCACGTGCTTGCGTGCGTGCACGTACAGGGGTAGGTAAGGGAAGAAGCAGGGAACAGTCACCTTTTACACCAGTGCTTTCCAGTTTGATTGTTTAATCAGGAGAAATTGCCTCATGAGCTCCTATGACCACTGCTTAAGATTCCTATAGAAACTAAACTGACTATAATAAAGCGGAATTGGAAAATACTCTGTATTTTTAGCTTTCCATATTGTATTCGAGAAGGAAAACTAAGCTGTCCAAGTCTTCACCTAAAGCTTCTTTTCCTAATTGTTCCAACAGGTAAAAACAAGGAAAGTAAGCACTATGCAACCAACCAGCCTGCATCAGGTTTTTCATTAAGTCGTTCTCGATCTCAACATTCAAATCTGCAGCTGATAACACAAATACTACTTCATTCTTAAGGTGTCCCTCATTACAAACAGAATGCACATACCACAATCAATTCACTGTCTTCTGAATTATTTTAATGCAATTCCACTTGTAGTTTAACCTGTTTTAAGGGAGGGAAAATTTATTCCTATCCCAACCAAGCATGGATTGCACAGTAGAGCACCAGAAGGATACCTCCAGGATGGAGGCTGGACTAGATGACCTTTGACAGTCCCTTCCAACCCAAACTATTTTATGATTCTATATTAACAGAAAGAGGAAAAAACACTGCATCTATCCAACATTAATGCTTGAATTCCTCTTGCATCTATCCTACGTTAATGTTTGAATTCTTTAAATACAAGATACAGACTGAAACAAATTATAAATGTCTATACAGCTTATTAAGGGAGGCATAAAGAGAACAACCTTGACACCACTATCAATTAAAATATCAAACTCATTTCAGCACAGCATTAACTACACGGTCTTAAGTAACACTCTCATGCTACAGACTTATAAGATGAATACAATCATAGCCTTTAGAAATAATTAAAAACTTTCTCAGGATGGATTGTATTGTTTTTAAATATGGTGATAAAATAATTCTAAAAGAAGAATAAGCTCAAGCAATACACTTGTTTTATTTTCAGTAAGACAAGCTGACCCCTGCAGTACTTCTATCAGCACATCAATATTAAGGAGGTCAAATCCCTTACTTTCTCTGGGCTAATTACTGCTGGAATGCTGGTTAAGATGGAGAGGTACCAAAACAAAAAAAAAAAACCAACACCCACTACATCAAGATTTTAAAACCTTTTTTACAGTGCTACAAATACCAGATATCAAAAAGAAAACCACAAACTACATAAAATGTAATTGAGCCTGAAGTTATAAAATTAAATACATGTTACAGTGATGGTTTTTCATACTTCCACTGCTAAACACTAAGAATATTGCTGTGACTTCAGCTTACATGTGTGTGCAGAAGGACAGAGGAGTGTGAAAGAAATAAGGGAAGTAGGAGGATCTAGAAAAAAATATATTCCTTTTTAAAAAATCTCATCTAGAATAAAGCCTGGGATTAGAAAGATTATTTGCCAGTCAGGAAGATTAGAAAGTCTGAATCTGTAACCAGGACACTTAGTCCTCAAAGGAAATGGATGAAGCAATGTAGACCATAGTTACTTCCTCAGACACTCCCTGAAAAACTCGGAAAACAAGCATGACATGAACAGAAGACTTTTTATTATTATTATAGAGAAGGGGCTCAGAAAGCATCCTCACTTTTGTAGGTGCTGGTGTTGCTCTTACACCCCAGCAATACACAGAGGAGAGGGAAGGCTACAGAACACTAAGAAGAAAGAAGAACTGCAAGTGAAACAGAAAATGCAAAAGGGAAAGGGACAGCAGTAACATGAGCTAAAAGAAGGGTAGAAGTGCTGGGAAGAACCACCTGATCTTCCACCTTCAATTCATACCTAAATTTCCCTGTAGGTCTAAAAAATGAGAGAAATGTTGGTCCCAGGATGGACTCAGCTAGGTCCATCATCCTTTGGGAAGCATGAACCACAATCTGGAGGAAGGTGGTACTTCTCCTGCTGGACAGTAATTTTAGTTTTAGTAGTGCAATTTTTAAGTCTTTTTCCATGAAGGTATCTAGAACAAAACATCAGCTGTCATTGCTTCCAACACTACAAGCACATAAGATTATCTTTGGTAACTGCTAAACAGGAAACCAAAACCCATCCAACAGCTTGCAAGTTCCTCAAGGGAGTTTCAGATTGTCCGTGAGGCAAAAGAGACTTCTGAAAGTGAATTACTTGTGTAGTCCCCTATTGTCAGGGAAGCAGAAACTTGGCACCATACAGGCCAACCTGATGCATAAAAGGAGTCTCTTGTGGAGACAAGGAAAAAAAAAAAGTAAAAAAATATATGGAAATATAGGGAAAAAATATACAGTCAACAAAAACTTTTGAAAGCTAATTACTATAATCTGATAGAAATAATAATTGAACTGCTTATGAAGAAAAATCAGGGAAAAAATCTGGCAGATTATACCCTGTAGCCACCCCCCCTTCAAGGATTCACAGTCTAGACTCCACAGCTCACCTACACTTTTACTCACAGCACATTTTCGAAATCCACCTAGTTCAACATGAGCGCTTAGCCAAGGGAAATATTTTGTTAAAGGAAAGGTGTTTAACTCACTTGCCAGAAGCCCAGTAATATCTGTCATCTTCTCTATACACTAACAAGAGAGGGAAAAAACCCTAAAAAATAAAAGATTAACAAAAAGAGTATTTGAAGCTCTCAAGGGATGCCTAGAAATTAAAGCTATCCTACAAACACATTCAAAGGATCTTGTGGTTTGTACAACCTTAGAGATATCTGACTCCGACTTCTACTTCTTTAAAATTCAGTTGCTGAGACATTCAGAAGTTTTTATATTGTTTAACTCTGAGCTACTTATGCCGCCTGGAGCAGTGAGACTAAGGGCTCATGTTTCCAGAAAAGCCTAATTTTAGCAAGAAAGGATTTAACTATTCTAGAATTATTCTGACAAATTTTCAGTTACTACTCCAGAAGGCATCACCAAAATCTTACCATGTTTCTTTCCTATTATGATTTACACAGATAAGTCATCCAGGATGATAAATATCCAAAATATATTAAAAACCAGTCCATGGCCAAAAAAGGTAATTCTTCAGCTGAAGAGCCCAATGGAGTACAAATGGCAACAACAGTCCTGAAGTGATGACAGATGTCATACAAGAAATTAAAAAAGTATAATTACTAAGGAAACTGTTCCTCCTCCCCAGTACACTTGTGTTAAGCAGGATGACTCCTATGTGAGCTGCAACACATTGAGACTTTTCCCATCGCGTGTGTTCACACAACACCCAGAGGCTGTGTTTTGCTTTATAAGAGAACACATATTTGGTGATAGTTTCTTACAGATTGTCAATAATGAAAAGGGAGATTTCTTGATAATGGAGACAATAAGGAGTGTTGGGATTTTTTCCCATTTGAAATTCTATAACTATTTTGAATGATATAAATGTAACAATACAAAATGCTTTGCCATTAAGCTAGCAGAGGTAACAAGTGAAGACCTTGCTCTGCACTTTGGTTGTCCACAAGGTTTCAGGAGCTTTGCATAACTAGTAATTAGCACAGGGATCTTTACTGACTACAGTGACTCACAAGGTCAATGCACAGGCAAGAAACCTCCTGACTGCTCCTCTCGCCATTACGAGTCACACAGAGATCTGGAAAGGCTTAAAAGGAAATCTCTGACAATTGCCATTCTCACAAAGCTAAGGTAAAACACACACCATATATCCAGGAAACACTGCGGAAGACATGGTTATCTTCCAAGGAGTGACACACTTCTGTGCCAGAAACAAAAGTTGTTAATTTTGGGGAAAGAATGATTACATAAATTAAAGCAATCAAGCCATCTTTTTGTCATTTTTCACTCTGCAATTAGGAACACAAAATATTATTTTCCAGCAATTTAAGCATAATCTTTAATACGACAAGGTTTTCAACATGTATGTACAGATAATACTTACCAAGAGTTCTTGTGTTTTAACACCGACGAATGAGTAGAAAAAACTTGCAACATGTTATTTTCTCTTTCCCGAAGATGCAAAACTCCTGGTAAAAGCAAAAAACTTCAGCCCCACCCCTACCTTGAGAAAAAAAAAAACATTTCTTTGCTGGAATGTGACTTGGCTATAGTCATTTTGATGAACAAATTATTCTCCTATAAGAATGACATTTTCAGATCTACATCACCAATGTAAAACATAGTGTGGCTTTTGTTAATTCTGCATTTTAATTTGGTTGCAAGTTGTGCAGAAAAAAAATAACCAAACACACTATTATCAATGAAGTAAAAATTACAATGTTACACACAAAACCAGAGTTCTAACGAAGTTTCTATGGTGCTGAATATTTGAACACAGTTCTGCTTGGACAGTTCAACCTCTTGCAAGGTAGGTAAACATTACTTTTTACACCATGCCCTGACCCACGGGGAAAGCCTGGGAAACATTTCTGCAGTCATGGCACATTTAAAGTACACATGAAGCCCATTGTTTTCAAGTGACAAAAAGGAGTCTTAGTAACCTTAAGATTTTTTCAGTGAGAGGCTGACTGCAACAAACATGCGTGCCAACATCTCCAGAAAATAGACAGATGCACTAAAAAGAATAGAACTACAACAAGTGTGAGGTTTGGGAAGTTAAATAGTAACATCAATTACACTTTTAGCACATGATTTCCCTCTTTTTCAGTTTGTAAGCATGAATGAAAAGATCAGCTTCAAGCATTCTAATAATTTCTATGGTTAGAAACCATACTTTGTACAATCTTTGTTATGACCTATGCAAGGCAGTGCAGAAACAATTTTTTTTAATAACTAAAGAAGACCCATTTTCCACCAGGTAACAAGGAAACACATACTACACTTAGCACACTGATATTTAGTCATTACCTTATGAGACTACCACAAATTACTGAGTCAAAAACAGAAGCTGTAGTTTTAGGAAAACTCAGTTCATTTTGAAAACGCAGAAGCCAATGACTCAGAACCCTCATTGAGGAAGTTAAAAATTTTAATCAAGAAATAATATATTCAAGCATTCAGAAAAAAGTTTCCTTGCCCATGCAAGAACCAAAGACTTCAGACTGTAACCAGTGCTGACTGCATCATCTCCCACACCACCTCTTCCCTCACAGAATCTTTCCAGCCTGTGGGGATTTTAAGATTAAAATGACCAATTTTCATCACAACGCAGTGAGTGTATTTTAAAGCTTATATTTATTTCCCACACAATATAAACCTTAAAAATTCATAGCCACAAAACATTCCCAGCAACTTTCAGCTGATTTTTGCGTTAGTATCTTTTCCCAAGTGATTTCACAGTGGTTACCATTCTGTCAATGGAGCAAGAGGAGGTGGCTGAAATCATTTAACTGTATAGAATTTAATAACTACACAGTATAAGTAACAAAATACAGAAATTTCAAAGAGAGACTAAGAACTGCAGAGAGAAAAACAACATGAAAGTTAAAGCAACTTGATGGAAAAAACCACGATGAATTCTTTGGGTGTTGGCTAAAGACACGTACCAATAAGCATTAAAGCTATGCCTGCCAAGTTGGAAATGATGGACCAAAATCGCCCAACTAGAGGTCAAAAAAAAAAGTTGTCTTTATTTAGTAGACTGGTGAAGAGGACATTTATCCAGGATGCATTACACCCACTGGAGTGACTCTTCTGCCAAAGAAAACTTATGCCTTCTTCTCCAGCATCCCAGAAGAGTATCCAAACCACAGTGTCATAGTATGTTTTGGGGTCTATATCCATCAAACTTTCCTGTTGACCTCACTGCATGCAAATAACTCACTGAAATAACCAAAGAACCCAGATGGACTCCTTGCAGACTTGCGTCTTTGCGATTGGGATAAAAACCTGTTCTTTCTCACTTTTTTCCTAGGATCTCTATTTAATTATCCTATACCAGACAGACTCCAGCAAGAATGATAGCGTGAGATTCATTTATTGCCTAGCAGTTAAGGCATTGCTTCTAATACATGGATTCAAATTACTTAATGAAAGAGCACACACCTGGCTCTTCCATGTCTAGGTATCATTCTTGCATATTTAACACGGAAATAGTATATTAGAAAAACATTCCCTCCAAATTTTGTAACAGAAGACATACAGTTTCTTAAAATGAGGAAGAGCTAGACAGAATATCAGAGAAAATATAAATGCCTACTAGCTGGAAGAAAATAACTACAGCCTACAGTTGTCAAATGTATTCGAGTACCCTGCTGCATCCTGCACTTCCCTCTTTCATAGAAAGAAACTACTGCAAAAAACCACCCCACAGGATTATATCTAAGCTCTTTTTAAAAAGGACAGATGCAGATCTATTGACGCTATAATAAAAGCATACAACCCAAAACTTCTGGGGAGAAGCGAAGGAAGAAATGAGAGGATAAACATAGTAAAATGATGACCGTTGCACCACTACCCCTTTCCCCCGCAAGTTTCCTCTGTTGTTCCATTTGCCAGCCCATCCCTCGCTAATTAGCTCTTAGATGCTCCACTCCCTCCACCTACCAAGTTTCCCAGACTTTCCAAAGCCACCTGCAACAACAACATAGGAGCTGTGGGATTTCTGACACTATGAGTCTCCCTGTAATCACTTACTTTTGGATTAGAAAGAATCTTTCCTGCTAGACTGGAATGATAGGAAGACAGATATTTTCCAACTTCTTTGTAGCTTGGCAGAGGATTAAGATATGTAACGCAAAAGTATAAGAAAGTCTTGGGATTTGTGATTGTGTTTCTGGCAGAAAGAGACCACAGAGACAGTTCCCAAAAGCAAATGACACGTAGAAGCACACAGGTCACTACTACAGTTCTAAAACAGAGAAGCCTTAAGGGTTTTTTTGGTGTCAATGTCTATCACTAACCTCCCACAAGGGTGAATAAGATCAAGAAGAAAGTACGCTTCTAGGAATTGGCCAAAGCACCAGACTGCTGGAAGCTCCTTTTAACAAGCTGGGAAATCCTTCAAAAAGCTACACCAAAATAAATTGAAAAATTAAAAAAGAAAAAATAAAATGGCCAGGGAATAGAGACAAACTCTTTGGTCCTCCTTCCTCCCCTGCTTTGTAAACAGAGTTGTTGGCTGCCTTACAAATCCTCACTACAGATGCATTAGCTCCTTCCTTGCATTGTCGATTTAGTATAAGTAATTCTTAATACAGAGTAATCCTTAATGTGCAGTAATTCTAGTAATACTAAATAAGTAATATAGAGTCAAGGTCTAAATATCACATTGCTGGTTATCAGTACTCCTGAAAAAACATAGTTTTAGGGAATCAGAAGCAGTGTTTACCTAGTAAAGCCTCCTTTAATAAAGGAAGCCTATTAGAAAATTGTTTCACGCCTTTTTATGATGATGATATTTATATTAAAACATGCCACTATCAATATAAAACTATATGGTGATTTTCCTCTGTGAATTAAAATGACATTTCTATTAAATCTGTGAAGTCTTTTTTGCTTTCTATACAAAAGTAACAGAAGTGTATAAAGAGACTTACGGGAGACTTAATGTTTTTGCTTGACCTAAAAGGTCACTATTTGATGTCAATGAAGACTCAAATGAAAACACAGATTAATGTGGAAATATTCAAATCTTAATAAAATATTCCTCACGCATAAAATAGCCATTTTCATAAAACAAATTACCATGCTCAAATAAAATCAGCAGCAGATCACTTTAATGTTCCTTACTATTTAATAAAAGACACCCAAAGACACTGAGATGGAAAGGTGATCACACTGCCTTTTTGAAGCCTCTAACGCAGACGTGCCAAATTCTTAGAGGCATCTGCATTTTTCCTTTGACGAAGACAGGGGGCTACTAAATCCCCTGAATCACAGCCATATCAGGGATCCTGCATGTGTGAATACTTATTTCCTTCCCAAAGGACAGCAAAATTTTGTATTTTAAATTAAATAGTTATATGAATTTTATTTATTTATAATA
>NW_010314420.1:0-20633 GCF_000700745.2 Antrostomus carolinensis | reverse complement strand
GGCGCAGGCGGGGGAGCGGGAAGGAAACTTCAAGGATTACGCTGGTCCCTGTCGTCCCATTTCCTTCTCTTCCCTCCGGGGCAGGAGCCAGGTACCACCACGCAAAGGATCTGCCCGGGTTTCCCAGACATGTATGTTTGCGTCTCTCTAACCCGGAGCATCCCTGTTACGGTACCAGCTGCTGTCCTGCCACCAGGCGTTTGTGGATTTGGCTCCAAAGGAAATGGATCTTGGCCAGGGCCAACGTGGAATTTGCCTTTTGTGGCTCATGTGAGCGATTTTTCTGAGAGTACTGAGATGCTAGCTTCTGCCAAACTGATGTTTTTAATGGATGTTCTTCAGGGTCCAATAAAAAAGCCCCAGCTTCTTCATAATGTTTTTTCCCCACTTGGTACAGGTCATTATCTTTTTGGAGGCCAAAGAAATTTTCTTTCCTAGTTACTTGTTCATTTGCTTCTTCTATGCAATAATCACTTTACTTGCATGCTAGGTTAAAATCTTGTGCTGCATGGGACTTTTATTCAAAGGGAAAGGAACAAAAAGTCTTTGATCTAAAGAATGGGTATTTACATTTTTACACACAGAAAGGAAAAAGGGAAGAAAAAAGGAGGGGAATAGACTGTTTTACACACATCAGGACAGCTGCTAAGCCACTTGACTCTTCATAAAACAGATTTTTCCTGCATGTTTGTTCAAAAGGTGAATCAGCTGCTTGAGGGATTTTGGTGAGAGGAGGATGAATAGCATTTCTTATACTTAGAAAAATAAGAGTTTGTGGAGTCACAGTGGATTTCAGAAGAGTTCTGTCACTGTTGGTAATGAAATTATGTGGTGGAGAGTTTTAAATGGGTACATGCATTTACAGTTTCTTCAGTTGTTAAATAGTGTTCCTTGAATGTTTCTTGAACATGGTAATTGTTTTTTCTTTTGGAACATAACAGAAAAAGCAATTACTGTGCATCATCTGTGGATGGCCTTGGGCATGGCTGGAGCTATCGGTGCTGTTTCTTACTGCTCTAGTGGTACATTCAGTGATCTGCAAGAAATTAAATGGACAGATTGTAAAAACTGATGGCGTTCCTGAGGAAATATTTTGAATGTAAATAGTTGAAAATCAGAAAAATTGTGTTAATTGTGGTGTAGGTTAATGCCAGTAGGCAGCTAAGCACTATACAGCAGCTTGCTTGCTTTCCCCTCACCCCCAGAGGATGGGGGAAGAGAAAAGGAAGAGTAAAAGCAAGAAAACTTACGGTTTGAGATACAAATTGTTTAAGAAGTGGAGGAAAAGTGGAAAAAGAGAGACAGCAAACAAAACAGGTGATGTAAGTGCAATCACTCCTCCCTCAGGTAGACTGATGCCCAGCCAGTTCCTGAGCAAAAGATGGCTAAGCTCCCTAAGCTCCTTCCTCTCACTCTTTATTGCTGAGTGTGGTGCTTTATGCCATGGAATATCCCTGGTTAGTTTGGGTCATCTGTCTGGTTGTGCCCCCTTCCACCCTCTTGCACACGCCCTAGGCTATTCACTGGGTGGGGGCAGAGGGAGAAACAGAAAAGGGCCTTGATGCTGTGCAAGCTCTGCTCAGCAACAGCTAAAACATTAGTGTGTTATCAGCATTGTTTGGTCACCAGTCTAAAAAACAGCACCATACAAGCTGCTGTGCAGGAAATTAACTCCATCCCAGCCAGACTCAATACATAAATACACTTGTTACTGTTTCTTCTTCCCTCTACTTCTTCTGATCCCAACACAGGTATTGCACAAATAATATCTAAATTAGTGGCCAGAGTGGAAAATGTAGGTACAAAACTCTGCATTATACAATTAACTCCATTTTTGGACTCTTGAAGCACACGTGACAGAATGTGGCTGTGTCTTCTGCTGGGCGTACGTCGTTCTCGGTGTTTCAGCTGAGGTGATAAATGAGGCTTAGATCACTTGTGCAGCTCTTGTTGCTGCTGGGAAAGTGACATTAACAAATGCTGTGTGCTTATCAAGAGGAAGTGTACACTGAGCAGGAAAGATCTGAGCAGACACCAATGAAAATACAAGTTCAGTGAAGATGTCAGCAATGGATAGATTTCTAAATACATTGTCTTTCTTTCAACACCCTCAGACACATGGTCTGAATCTTGGGATTGTCCTACACTGGGGCAAGAGCGGGACTCAGTGATCCTTGTGGGTCCCTTCAAACTCACAATATTCTGTGATTCTATGGTGATTTGCTCCTTGGACTTGAACTTGGGAGTCCTAACTTTGTATACAATTCTCCTGGGGAGAGTAGCAATTCTTGTCATGGTTTAGTGACCAGGTTAGGATCACCGAGTGTCTTCCTCAGGCACCTTTACTCTGCTTTCCATAGTGGTGCAATGCTATAAATATTGGACTAAAGGGGACTGCTCAGACATCATGCCCAATCTTAGCTCTGCTTAATTGCTTTCATAAGCTTCATGTGAAAAACTGTTCAGTTGCTCCTTCTTTCATTTTTAGGCTGCTCTAGAACACAGATAGTCTGGGGATGAAAAGGTAGTTTCTAGTAAAGTTTTTTCATTATCACTTTGTGCCCATTCGCTCTTATGCTGCTGTCCTTAAAATCAGAATTACTTTTCCTCCTTAGTGGTAATCCCTGTGATACTTTTATTGAAAGCAAGTCTGTTTTCATCAGAGTTTTGCTAGACTGGACAAGTTACATTTTCATCCTATTTTATTTAATAAGAGAATCAATCTGTTCCTCCATCCTGATAACCTATCTTGCATTTGTTCTTTGAATCTGTCTCTGAGGGTGATCAGAACACTGTGTGGTATTGTACACAAGGGCTCACTAGTGCCTCGTTGTACAATGTTGGTACTTTTCTGGTTTTACTGAAAAGACTCTACTTCAACTTCTTCCATTTTTTATGGCCACCTCATTTTGAGATTAACTAACAATCCACAAGAGTAAATTTTCTGTCTCTCACTTTTGGTTTTGAACTGAAGAGCTCTGAATTTAAACACAAATAGTTATTACAGTCCTTAAACTCCTATTCTTTCAGAACTTTAATAAGAATCTTGTTCCACCTGATAGTAGGTTGTATCAAAAAAGGAAATGTAACCACACACTGCCAGTTTTATACTAATCCTTCATTTTTCAGCTAAACTTGTCATTTCTTATATTGTATAATAAATTGCCAATTTCCATGCAGATTACATATGCCACGTTTATTGCATGATATAACTTTTATATACTAGCACATTTTCCATTTAAAAACAGTAGGAAAAGCATTTTTCCTACATGTGTGATGAGGAGAAGTATTTTTGAGCTGGGGAAAATAAAACACTAAACAGTTGAGACAAACAGAATTTAATTACTGAGTGCTCGCTGAACTAGATGCTGACCTACACTTCAAAATCTTGGGACAACTGACTGACCAGTGTGTTTATCTTGAGGCTGAAAAGAAAAGAAAAAAAAACAACCCTCAAACATCACACTCTGCTGAGCTGGAGAAAAGAATTATTTGCCTGTCAGTCTATTAAGCTGCTAAATTCCTTCTCCAGGCTTCGGTTATCCAATTTTATTTTCTATTACATGTGGAAATGGCTGCATGTGGTTAATATTAAAGGGATTGCCATACCATAGACCTCATCAGATAAAGAATCTAATTTCTGAGACTGGCTTCTTAATCTTCTTGTTTCCATCTTCATGTTCTTTTCCTCAGAAGTGTGTGAGAAATGGTGAATAAATGTGAGAATGAGGGGATAACTTCTTCAGTTCAACGCTTGTAACCAATCATAGGCTCAAATCTGTAGTTTTTAGCAAGGCTTCCCGTGCAGTGGGCTGGTCTGTTTCATTTTGCTGTGGGAATGAAATAGACACAATCACAGTGCTTCAGTACCAGTTCCTTCATTGTGATTTGATCATGGGGATCACTTCTCTCCCCAGCAGCCGTTCCTGTGAGCACTGGCATAAAAGGGCTGGTTTGAAAGGGAAGCTGCTTTGAGGGTTGGTTGGTTTGTTTCTTTTGTAGAGTGTAGGAATGCTACTTCCCACATAAAACAAAAGTGCTTTGATAAAGTCTTGTTGGCCTCTGATATTAACTGATGTTAATTTTGGACATCAGAAAAGGTAAATAAAACTTGTGAATAAAAACAATCCAACAAAACTCTTAAACCATATAAATGTCACATTTGTTTTCTGTTATTGTTGGAAGGCTGTATGTTACATCTTATTTGACTTTAGCATTTCTTTCAGCTTTCAGACAGAGGACACACAGAAAGAGAAGAGGGGAAAGAAGATAACAATAGCACCGAATGCAGCGAACTAGGAATCATGGATCTGAAATTCACTTCATCAAGAAAATACATTTCCATCAGTGTACCTTCCAAATCTCAAACTATGTCTCCTCATATCAAATCAGTAGATGATGTTGTAGTTCTTGGCATGAATCTCAGCAAATTTAACAAACCTACTCAATTTTTCATCTGTGTTTCTGGAGTCTTTATGTTTTATCTAATCTATGGATATTTACAGGTAAATGCTATGAACTTGTGTCTTAGGCCTGTTCCTCCTATCCCTTTTCTTTTTCAATAGTATAATAATTTAGGATGTGTTTTAATATGTATAGACATTTAAAATGGATACTGATTCCAAAGTCAAGCTTTCAGAATTCAAGATTCCATTATAATTCCACGTGCCTACAAGGTTTGGTTCAGTTGGACTTTCATAACTCAACCTTTTGTTTCTGTGTACAAGATACACCTTTCAATATTGTTTTGAATGTGTATTTTTAAAATGTGAGTCCATAGTCTTCTGAAAACAAGCCAGTTGTAGAACCACACAGACTGACATGCAAGTTTTCATCGGTGTTGAAACCTTTAGATCTCCTTGAGTTCCGTGAGCGCAGCACGGTAACAGCAGTCTGTTGTTCTCTCTGCTCTCTTCAGGACAGAGCTGAAACATCTACCATGGGTGTTTGTTAAGCAGAAGCATAATGTTTGCGCCATTTTAGTTAAACATTCATCTTCCTGCTAACCTTTCCTCTTTTCTGGAGCAGCTAGATTTCTGCTCCTTTTTTTTTTTTTTAAGTTCAGTAAATCTTCTCAATAAAGCAGTGATTTAAAAAGTTGATAATTAAAAGTCACCATGCTTCCAATGGAGTTTTCAAAAACAGCTGAGAAGTTTGTTAAAATAAAGGTATATCCAAAGAGTTAGACAAAGTAATTGAAAACATAATCTCAAAAAGGAAAATATTAGGTAGCCTTTTATTTCTATAACTGACGCATCCACATGATTCTTTATGCAGCGCATGTATTTTTCAATAACTAATTACTCTGGTTTTAAATGTTCCTACAGCCTGCAAATTTATAAGCTCACAAGTGCTATTTACTCAAAATATTAGGTGCACATTCCTAAGAGATTAAGATTACCAGTAAATATGTCTGTTAGAGAAAGTTTCTATTTAATTTATTGTGAGCTATTTATAAATTCTGGACAAAAAGAGTCTACTGAAGTAAATGAACTGAAAAACAACCGAAAAGCAGACAGGAAACCAACTATAATTTGGGATAAAATATTAGCAGCTCAAATGTATTCCCCTGGTGAACCGATCAATCAATTTCAGTGGATTTACACCAGCAGTAAATTTTCTCATTGCATTTTGGAGAACCTAAATTGTCTTTTTCAGTACTTTTCAACTTATGTATGGCAGGTAAATTCTAGTTAATAACCAGCAGCTGCAAAGGCTAGATTTGCATCTACATGAAGTAAAAAAATCTGTTGATTTTGTTTTGACTTAATATTTTGGTGTATGTATGTGACCTTGGTGGGTTTTTGTTTTTATAGGAATTGATATTTTCAGTGGAAGGTTTTAAACCTTTTGGTTGGTACCTCACTTTAGTGCAATTTGGATTTTATTCCGTTTTTGGACTAATAGAATTGCAGTTGATTCAGGACAAAAGGAGAAGGTATGTGTTTTTCCAAGCATTTTGCCCACTGTCAATCAAATTAGAAGCATTTGATATTTATGGTAACTTTAACTTCTGTTTTTTGAGTGTGAATGCTGAGGCATTGGTAGCAGTTTCATAGTGAAAATACTGTGAATTTACTGGATGATGTTAGAAAATGTTTTATAAGCATCCACTTAAATTTCAGACCTGTAAGTAGTCTTGTTGACTCTACTCTCACTTTGTCCCACTTACAGAGCATATTCTGTGCTTAATGTGGCTGATACAGAGTGACTCACGTATGTGTTGCTTGGGATTATGACGTCTAGAGTAGGGCCAGCTGCACTTCACAGCACTTGAAGGCATCTCTCACTGAATACCTTTTCCTCAAACTTTGGTACCTCCTCACCAAAAGGTTCCTCTAACATGCTGTGCATCTTGGAGAGTGTGGGAGGTCTGCTCTCTGTTTGCCATGTGTCTGTGTAGCTTTCCTTCAAAGGATGTGCTTTGCTTTTGCATTTTTCGTTTAACACAGCACTCATAACACCCCACCACAAAATTACCCTGTGTTTTCACTGCAGTTGACCAAGGAGATTCTTGCTGTCTTGAATCCTATGGATATGGAAGAGTTCAGCCTGACACGATATGGCCATTCTGTGGCTTCCTGCCCAACTACAGCCTCTGCAAATTATGTATTGAGGCCCTCTGGAAGCTTGGATAGAGGCTGTGAGCGTGTACTTAAATTTAAAATTGCTTTAAAGCATTATGTCCTAGTTGAAGATAACTAGTTCTCCTTAACTGTAGTCAGCCTTGACTGATTTTGCATATATTGATTTTAGGCAATAGAATTCTTTTATATCCAAACAATGTAAGTTTGATAAATTATTGGTTTTACTTTAAACCCTGACAGCTTATATTTCAAGTTACCTGACTTTTTGAGAGGCATGAGATAATATTGCATCATTACCTTCTGAATGTTCTATAACTAGTATTTAGGTTTTGAACACCAAATAGTTGCTAATGCTTACAGAGCATGACCCTATAAGTAAGTTATGTTGGAAATATAGTTCTTAAACATATTTTACTTTTTGTTTTCTATAACCTAGGCTGCTTCTTGTAGGTATTAAAAAATCTATTTCCTAATTTTTATGCTGAATTCTCTGTTTCTGAAATTTAAAGTTTTTTCTTGCATGCCTCAGAGTATGCCTGCACCACATGAGTTACGGGTAAGACAGGGTTACTGCCAGGCATCTTATGTTGCATAGTGTGGCTCTGAGTATGCATAAAAAATAGCTGAACATATGCACAACAGTAACTGTAAAAAAATCACTTCATAAAGTGAACCCAACAATTGTTGAAAATTATTGTTGTATCATCTCTTATAATGTGATAATTTCATCGCCTTGCGAACAATACATCTGAAAATGCTCAAAGAGCCCCTCTGTTCATGATACCTGAATCACTTCTCTCTTAGTTTTCTTGAGTTTTATAAAACACTGTTCCTTTTTTCAACTTTCCTAATTATAAAAATGTCAATGTTCGTGTGAAAACTTCACCAGAATTTGCCACAGTGACCATGACAGGACTGAGATTCAGGATATCTTTGTATACCAGCCTTCTGGGTTTTCTTTGACAAATAACCTGAAAGCTTTGTCTTGATCTCAGAATATTACTTCTCAGAAGGAGGTTAAAGAATTACTGCTTGAGTACTTCATGAGCCATGAAGTTTTCATTGTCTTGTATTTGAATGCTGTTTATTAGCAGTAATTGAAAGAAATTAAATTTGAAATAATTTATTTATTTACATGTTAAAATTTCTATTACGGAATGAAATTCAGTGAGAAAGATGGTCAAGTTGTATTCCAAACATATTCCTTTATCTAAATTTTCCAAGCTAAATCTCCTCTAGATGAGTCTGTAATACCAAGATGCATATGTTTATATTTTTTAGAATTCCTGGCAAAACCTACATGATAATAGCATTTTTAACAGTGGGAACTATGGGTTTGTCAAATACTTCTTTGGGATATCTGAATTACCCAACTCAAGTCATCTTCAAGTGCTGTAAGCTGATTCCAGTGATGATAGGTGGGGTTTTTATACAAGGTAAGTGTTAGTCTTACTATAAGATGATTTTTTTTGTTGTTTGTTTGGGAGGCAGTCACGTATGGAATCCTGTACTTTCTGAAATTCCACTGAGGTTCTTGGGTAAAGGACAGGTAGCATTTTTCTTATAGGAGGAAGAATGAATTTCTGAAGCATCTTCTCAGAAAATATACAAATACAATTAGATTAAGAGTAAATGTGGCAAAAAAAGGTTGTACAGGTCACTCGCAAAACTTCATTTTTATGCAGGCTTTCTTAATTTTTAAATAGTGTAACTATCTTTTCTAAACCAGATCGTAAGTGAAACATTTTCAATACTGAAATAGAAAACTTGAAATGGAAAGGAGAAAAAAAAATCCACCCATGATTTGGGAAGAAATCTCCTATTCTTTTTTGCAAAGCTTGATTCCAAAATTCCTAATGAAAATTCCTAAATTTTGATTAAACATTTAATGAGAAATACACCTGAATGTACATAACTTACGCTGGTCCTAAAGTCGTAGTTCATATTTCAAGAACAAAAAAGAAGATCTGGAGAAAAACAGATAAAGACATAGTTATGTGCATAAAGATACTTCAGTATTTCTGAATGTAGAAGACTTAAGTGTATTATAAAAGTTTCTATTTGTTCAATACACAAGGATTTATTAACTCAGAAAAACTCTGCATGAGCAAGTGTTATGGAACAGAATCTAGAATTGTGTATTTCTGTTTCTGTAGTTCATTCTGGCCTTATATTTGCAATAGCAAGCTGAACTTCCAGAGGAGGTTACACGTTGACATATGCACCTGCAAGCATAGTATTTACCTTTTATGAGGAATCATTTTGTATCATTTTAATGCAAAGAGACTGGTATTCCCATAAAGCTTTGTGAAAAAATTTCTGTTAAAGTTTTCAGTTCAAAAAAGTTCCCTTGAAAGCTTACATTGAAAGTACAGCTTCTGGGAAAATTATATGTTATTCCAACAAGATATGCTAGCTCCTGCCTTTTCATTTCCCTACTCTCTCTCTTTCTCTACGCCCTCTACATCCCATCTCTCCCAAACTAAAAGACAATGTAGGGTTCTAAAAGTACCCAAGATCATCTGTTAGTGTGTGAGAATGACTTCTCTCTGATCAGTAAAGGCAGCCAAAATGTCTGGCATGAGGGAAAAATAATAAGAAAACATCTAAGCTGTCCTGAAGTTGCAGAGATGGTGCTTTGTCAGGGAGGATGTGCTTTATGTCCTTGAGAATGTGCTTTATGTCCTTGAGAATGTGCTTTATGTCATTAGGAATAAAACTAAAACTGGCCCCAAGAATCAGATATTATCTGCTACGATCTTTCTCCATGTTAGGAACTGCTGTCGTAGAAGAAACTAATTCCAGTCACGAAAGGCCAGAGCATTAAGTCTTTTGCTTAAGTAGGAGAATGACATTGGAACAGTTTATCTTTTGCCTTCTAGTCTGGATAAACAGCATAAATATGAAATTCTGAGAATGTTAACAGTCCACTCATGTTGTTTGTATTGCTTTTGTAGGAAAACGTTATAATATTGCAGATGTGTCTGCTGCCCTATGTATGAGTCTTGGATTAATATGGTTTACTTTAGCTGACAGCACAGTTGCACCAAACTTCAACTTGACAGGTAAAGATATATTTTAGAGTTTAACAAAATGTTTGGGGTTTTTTTTCTGCAATAAGCGTTCCATAGAAGTTCTGAGAGTTCTTGCTGGAGTGCCTTCAAGTGTAATACAGAAAATGCAGGTTTTGTTGTAGCTTTGCACTAGCAGAACTATATCTGTGGCAGAAGAGGCCTTTATTCTACGTGTTAGGTTTTAGGTTCTTAAAGTTTCTGCAAATTCCATCCTTTAGGTTGGAATGTCTCATGCTTGTTCTCGAGAAACACTTACTTCCCAGTAGATACGTTAAATAAATATGATAAAATTCAGTTTGAGCATTTTAAAACTTCAAAAGATTAGTTGTCTTTTCTAGTTAAACCTTTAAGTGTTTTTCCATTTCAGAACCATTTACTTTATATTAATTGATGGCCTCACTCAGAGTTGCTGTAGTTCTTAGTTGGAGTGCCCACATTCTAACTTCTCTATACTGTGTAAAACCGTAAGCAAAAAAAAAGATTTTAACCTGCTTGGGTTTAAAAACTTAGTTGAATTTCTTTCTCAAATGACAAGGGAGGATTAGTTATTCTTAAAAGTAATGTTATTTACTTCATCAGTATTTGAATTAATACTGAACATTGAAAAACTTTTGAATAGTCAGCTTCTAGCGTATTTTTTAAATTCTGAGATGAGTTACAACAACTTTTATGACAGAGATTCAGTGTAAAACCTTTATTTCTTAATAGTGCAGTCACTGATTTAGAAGTTTTTTCCCAAAACCAATAATAAATTCTCAGTTTTAAGGAAAAGACTTTTTGTCCTCACAAAATATTATTTAATCTAGTGTTAGCAATGATAGATCTGTGGTGATGTATTTTACCTTGCTCATAAATTAATTCTTATGCCTTTTAATGTAATTTTAGTGCTACTGGTAGTGGAAGAAATTACAAGAAATTGTGAATTATATAACTTGCTGTGCATTTAATATGTTTATATGTGGCATAACTGGATGGCTACTTGAAAAAAATATTTTGAGTACAGTATGACGTTGATCTGCATGTAATTATGTTCTGTTTCTGATGTTTGTTACCTTTACAGCTATTTTTGGCTACAGCCTCTAAGTGCATTCACGTGTTAATACATTACTTTTGTAAAATTTGAATTGTTTTATATATGTACTATGACTTAATTCTGAAAAGATTTGGAAAGTTGATTCTTCAACTGAATGGGATAAGGATATAAAGTGCAGCAAATGTAGCAAAGTCCTGATGCTCTCAAAGATCTGCAAAACACAAGATAAACTTTAAATGTCTTCAGAAAATAAACAGGGTTGTCTATCATTATTAATTTATTTTGAACACTTCAAACAGATCTGTGTATTTTGAAGCTTGGAGCATTACCATTTGGAGGAAGTTCATTCTGTGAAAATAGAATATAGAACTAGAATTCAAAAGTCTGGATCTCCCCTTAGTAAGGTTCAAAATTCTCCTGCTCACCTTCTGAGAAGGTTCTTTCTGTATTTCTCTGTTCCCTCTTTACAGTTTTGTTTTATTCCCATGTCACTTAATTTAATCAGAAGAAATTTTTCATCATGAGAAAGGTGGAGTTTTTCCTTTTCTTGGATGAATTGTGGAGATCAATGGTCCCTTCCTTCAAGAAATGTACTGATTTTTGGTATTGCAGAAATACGTAGCTGCTGAAGTATAAAACCAGTGATAAGAATGATTAAAAACTTTGCTCACTCTGCAAAATGGCATATTTTTTGAATAATTAAACTTTTCTTGATGTAAATCACAGAATAAGAACTAAAAGCAGAAAAGGCAGAGTTTAATTTTGTATGTTCATAGAGTATCTTCAAAGAAATAACAAAATATTTAAAGTTATTAAAGCTTTCAAGAACATGAACAGCAAATTAAATGTTAAACTTCGGGATTACTGTTTTCTAAAGTTGCAGTTTTATGTTACTGCCTACTTACTGCCCCATAAATTCCAGAGTTTGTTCCAGTCATTTATGCACATTTATGTAGAACTGTTTCCATGCAAGTTAGTATGATTCTAGTGTGATTTCATAAAACTTCTACTAACTTAAGAACAAAGCTGTTTACATTTCACAGTTCTGAGAGCGCAGAACTGTGCTGTGAAATTAAACAAATCACATAATTCTTTGTTGTCTGATGTAAAAATGCAAGATAAGCAGACTTAAAATATTACCTGGATGAACAATTTTACAAGTCCTTTTTCTTTTTTTTTCTTCCCCCCCCTGCCCCCGCTATTGAAATCTAATCTCAGTATTGCTGGGCCAAAAAAGGAATCTACAAAGATTTTGTTTACACATGAAAGAGGTCATCCAAGAAAAAAGAAACTCTCTTCTGCCAGAACAGGTACATGTTTGTAACTAAGGAAGAGGTACACTTTTCAAGATAGAGTTGGTGCTAAATGCTCAAAGCATCTCCAAGCATTATCAAATTGGAAAGGTGGTGGTAGATATCCTAAATAGCTGTGAATAATAGATACAAGACTTCCAAAAGAGAAGCCAGAGAGAAGGGTTTGCAGAAGGAGACAGTCTTGAAACATTGGTGCTATAGGAACTTCCACTGTTCTAGCATTACAGACATGAGTGGAAATTAATTATTTTCAGTGATGACACAGTAAAAATATCAATTGCATGCAAATTCCTCCACCCTAGATAGTTTGTACAGGTGCAGTTTAGTCTTTTGCAGGCTGAGGTGTTTTGTCCTTAGCTTCACTGTTGTTAAGATGGTATTATTTGGTTAGCTACCTCTGTGTCTTCTAATCTTATGTATGGCAGACTTCTAAAATGTAGATTATTAAAGAGGTCTTAGTGGGCAGGTAAACTCCAAACAACTCACTAGTCTAACATGTTTGCGTGGTGGGGATTGCAAGTGTGAGAATGTATTTTTGAGGAACTTACAGAAATACACAATAGCTTATAAATGTATAAGCAGTGTTAATATTTTAATGACTTCAAGCATCACATTAATAGTGTAAAATGCAATGTAATGTAGTGTTTCAATCAAGTCTGTTGGTGCAAGACCTCCAGGTTTAATTTCTTTCAGAACAAATTTAAGGCCAGTTCTTCCAACCATTTTTACTCATGCTTTACATACCGGTCTCGTTCATGATTTTGCTCCTGCTGCTTGGCAGGTGCAGCACTATCACAATGAGTGGAACAATTCTTCTGTTCACTCTCCAAACTGTGTATGTACAGAATACCAACATTTGTCTTGTCCCTACGTTCCTCCTTCCCACGCACACTTGTGCTTCAGATTCCAGGTAACCTTTTCATCTCAATCCGGTACTGACCTGATACATTTGTCCAGCGATGTGCCTGGGCCATTGAGGACTGCTGGAACAAGCATGATAGAGAACATAGATGGAGACATATTCAGTCACTTTACAGACAGGATCTGCAGCAAGGATATTGCTGAGCTGGGGGTGTTATTGTACTTTTGGACCAGAGCTGAATCTATGTAGTTAATATATCTATACTGTGGTCTTTAGCATAGCCAATATGATTTAGTTTATCATGTCATTTCCATTGACTCATACCTTTTTCAGTGCTTGATAACTTTGAATAATGAACTTTTTCTGTTGCTTCAGTTGCATAAGTCTAGACTGGGAAAGGAACTGGTTCCCAAACTAAAAACATTGAGTTGGAATTTCCCATATATCCAGAAGTTTGCCAGGGAGATGCCACCCTAAACTTCATTGGTCTTAAAAATGTTAAATCCTTCAATCCTGAAAATTCTAAGAGCTGGGATTTTTTTTTTTCTATGTCAGGAACTTGTATTCTTTTTGGTCCATCAAAATCCCTATTTTGAGGTCTCTGATAGTAAGTACGTAATATTAAGAAAATATTCTCCTCACTCCTCATTCTCCCCTGACATTTAACAATGTTTTAAGGAACCGCGGCTAGAGAAAACAGTAAATATGATTTTGATGGCTGGTATCTCCTGTAATATTGTGTGCTTAGGAAAAGTGATATTTCAACCTATGTGCATCATTAAATACAACAGTTGCTACAGTCATGAAAGAATCGAAGTTTGTAGGTTGGGAAATGAATTGTGACTGGCACAGATAAAGTTATTAATTTTTGTTATTGGAAAGCTGATAACATTATTGACTCTGAAGTGACTTGCTTGTGAACAAATATGGTAACCTAAATCCATGGGGTTTGTAGCTGAACAGTAGTTTTTTAAAATTGATATTTCAGTAATGAAAGATTTCCACTGTGAATCCTTTTGCATTTGTTTTGCCATTACATCCAACATTTCTATTTGCCTCTGACAGGAAAAAATAATCTAGGATTAACTACCCCAAAGAGTGTGTTCTTTGGTGATTTGTCTTCATTAACAATGCCTAAATAAATGCAATTGACATTCTTTCACTCCTGTTACTACAAAAACTGCAACTGACTTCTTTATAGCAACGTCCAGATGTTCCTGTCGAGCTTAGAGACACACAGTGCTCAGGATTAACTGGTGGAGGGAGTGGGAGTGGACACTGCTTTATACTAATATAAAGAAATAGTTTTGCTAATGTTTAGAATATGACACAGAGGGGGTTTTATTACTGGCTTTCTATTCCTAAGATGATTTCTTTTTTCTAGGATAAATACACAGTGGTTTTCCTCACTACTCTGCTTTGCTGATAAATGTTCTGAACGGATTTTTGTTTGTTTGTTTTTTCTTACATTAGGTGTGGTCCTAATATCCCTTGCCCTCTGCGCAGATGCAATTATAGGAAATGTACAGGAAAAAGCTATGAAGTTGCACAATGGTTCTAATTCAGAAATGGTAAATACCAGATTTGCAATTTTAAAATAACATATTCTATCATAGACAAGGCATTTGATGACAAAACACAAAGCTTAATCTGCTTTTACATATGTAAAGAAGAGCTCTTGGTATACTGTTCTTGGGGTTTTCTGTTTGTTTGCTTGGAGGCTTTTGCTGTTTTTTTGTTTGTTTTGGTTTTTAACCTTTCAGAGGTGCTGCTTTCTGTGTGCAACTTCAAATGTATGTTGCAGCTAGAGAAACACTCACTTCTAGCAACAATTTGTCTACCCTGCAGGCCTGAAATCATCAAAGTGTTTTCTGTATGATCATGCACTTAATCTCTGAAAAATATATACTGTTCTTCTGGTATAGATGAGCTTGCGTTAGGTGGAACACGTTGCTTTTCTTACTCGCGAGACTTCCAACTCTAGAGTGTGCTAGCATTTGAGAGGCAGCCTTTTTTGAAGCTTTTGAAATCAGTAAAACTCTGACTTTCAGAATGGGTGAATATGTGTGTTCCTGATTCAGTGAAATACACAATTTTGAAAAAGTCTTGCTCAGGATTTTTTATATCCTTAATCAGAACGTAGATTATCTGTTCATATGGTCTGACTTTTTTTTCTCTTTTAAACAAAACTTATATTTGCATTTGGCATCTTTATAAAGTTGAGTAAATATGAGAAAATCTTTTATTATAACAGACATTATTTGAATATGAAGTAAAAAATTAATGAAATTTAATTTGCATATTTGGCATATATTTGACATCTAACTAGAAAATGTAGTTTTTCATTTATGAGAATAGCTTAATAAATGGAGAAGAAAATAGTTATAAGGGAGCTTCATTTAAGGCTGAAAGTGATTTAGGTTGGCTCAGGAAGTTTGAGCTGCAAGTTTCTGAAAGATGGAAGAATATACCTGAAAGTGATACTATATTCTTGGGGTTTTTTTTATTTTTGTACTTTTTCTTAGTATTCACTGTTGACTGCTGCTGGAGGCAGAGATTTTAGCTACATGGACCTCATCTAACCCAGTGCAGCCTTCTCTAGCAGTAATCTCTGAAATCCAAAACAAAGTACAATCTGTACCTCTTTTCTTGCCCACTTTGCATCTTGCCAACAGTTGTCTGACAGTTGCTAACTGCCTTACCTACAAAGCTCCTGTTGTCTCCAGAACTTTGCTTTTTATTCTGCATTAGTCTGACAAATGTTGGTCTTCATATTGTATGCTCATACTACTTGTAGAGAATCAGAGTAGTGATTAAGGATATAAAGGTTTTATTTGTTTGAGGCCTAGAGATTGCAATAAAGGATTTTGTTTGGAGAATTCAGTGCAGAAGTACAAACAGAATTTCAGAAATTATTTTTCTAGACTTGAGACTGTGGGTAAAAATTTAAAAGATCTTCTGAATCAAAGATCATGTTTAATGGACAGTGATCGGGAAATAAAATTGAATAGTAAAGGGACTTGTCATCCACAGGATCTCTGTTTCGTTGCTGAATTTGGAACTTGCCCTGGACTAACCAATTATGAAAAGAGAAAAGATGTCTTGCAACTCAATTAGTAACCACTGCTCTGGAAGGTTATACCTGATCTTGCCTTGTGTGTGATTCTAAGGAAGTGACTTATAACACACTGCCTAACACAGAACTAGCAATATGATGCTCATTCCTGGTTGTGAAAAACAAGTCTTTGGGTAGTTTGGGAGAAAAGCTTGATGCAGAGGTGAATGAAGAAATGGAGACAAACTTTTGTGTTTATTAACTGTAAAATAAGAGCTCTGAAGACCAGGTCATTCTTTTTAAGAGTTTGAAAGCAGCTCTGCTCTTGAAATGTATATTCTTCCACATTTATTGTAGAGCAGTGGTAAGTGTTCTGTTAACTCATGGCATTGTTATCAGTCATTAATAGATTTATTTTTGCAAGTAATTGAGCTAGTATAACAAGATAACAATTGCTGAAACCTATGTCAGAAGAAGTAGTTCTGTAATTGACACTGAGTTTTAAAAGTGTAGTAGATGAGCATGTTCTAACTAGTAATGTGTAGAATAGTCCTGTTTACCATCTCCCTTTTTCACAACAAGAGGCCACTAAACGTTGCCCAGACAGCTGAATGCCTCCCTCTGCACGGGAGGATGGATGGATGGGCAGTGCCAGCTTCTATTGTTGCCTCTACATGGGAAAGGAGAGGATGAAGATTCTTTTGTTGTTATATGAAGCTATGAATTAAATAAGGGTACAGACAAAATGAAGAACTTACCTGTTTGCTGAGTATAGTCTGTTGTGAGTACTGAACTAGGCCAGAGCTGGTCATATTTTAAAATCTTGTATCCTATAAACATAATGCAGGTGTGCCATGTACGTGAACTGAAGTGACACAGATTAAATTTATGTGACACTTCTGGCAGTTCATGGTGATTATGTGCTACCCTTTACACGTTCCATGTAATATGGATCTTTACTGTGCAGGAGAAGTAGCAGAAAACAAATTACATTTAACATATTATTCAAACTATCAAATATATAGTTGTGTGAAGTTTTATTTAGCCTGTGAAATCTTGAATTTGAAGGATTTACCACAGTCAACATTGACCTCAGGATATTATTAACTGACTAGATTGCAAAACTTTTTTTTTTATGTAGTTGTGGGTAGGAGGAATGTCTCTAACACTTACTATTCACATTTCACTCTGCATCAGCTATTGTAGAAATCCCAGTAAAAATATCTTCAAACCCTGTGAATTCAACTCTGAGAAACTGAGCATATTGATAGGGCCAAGCATTTGAAAGCATTTAATTTTGTCCTTTTGTATAGTTCACCTGGTAACTATTTTCTCTTAAACTATTCTAGGTTTTGTATTCCTATTCAATAGGTTTTGTGTATATTTTATTTGGATTAACATGCACTAGTGGATTAACTCCTGCAGTAACATTTTGCTCAAAGGTATGTGAAAAGATTTCCTTTTTTCTATGAAGAACCTTGTTGGAAGACATTTCTCTGTATGGTTTAGAAAAGCTCACCACTTCTCTAAAGTTATATTTTCATCATGTAAACTGGTTAACTTGTATAATTCATACATTATGAAAGTTGCTACAGTCTTTGATGTATAAGATAGGGTAATGTTTTAAAAAAACCAAAACAAAATCACAGCCCCTGACTTATGAGCTTATAATTTCATTATTATTATTATTTCCATCATTTAACTAAAATTAAATAAGGATCTTTGCATGAATGCATTGTTGAACAGCTTATTATTGCCCAAGCAGTTGATTAAGGTCTGTAGTTTTATGTCATTTTGCGATACCTCGGGGTTTATATTACATTTTTCCTAACAGGCTTTTTTTGTTGTTGTTGCAGCATCCAGTTCAGACTTATGGTTATGCATTCCTTTTCTCCCTGACTGGGTATTTTGGCATATCCTTTGTTCTAGCTTTGATTAAAATCTTTGGTGCCCTTCTGGCAGTAACAGGTATGAACAAGTTATATCTTTACTGCTTTTGGTATAAAAACATAAAGTAATCCTATTCTAGTATTTAGGACAGAGCTTTTGAGAATTGTTCTCACTCTGGCCTTTTTTCTGTTCTTTGTGCTGACTGATCATGGCTTGTGTAGCATGGGTCTTCACTAATAGTGTGTGTTTGAGAGCTTCCTGGTTCTTTCTTGTGCCACAGTTTCAGCCTGGAAGAGCCTGTTAAGTAATTGTGTGTGTATAGCCTGTGCTGTGTTTTAATTGGAAACAACACTGTTCTAAACAGAGGAATTGCAATGGAGATGTGTACCAAGGTGTAAGGAAAAGAGAAAAAGTATTATTTGAAACATGGAAGGAAAAGTAAGGATGTTCCAGTAAGGCATAGTAGGCAGTGTCATAGTCTCTAAGCACAGAATTTCTGGAGATTTCCAACAAGTGGTATTGCTAGAAAAACTGTGAAGAACTCCCCCAAAGCTTCTGCACGTCCATACACTCTCGGTGGAATGCTGCTGTAGCAATGTTAAATGTACCCTCCAGACTCCAGTTCAGAGTAAGTGGAAGAAATTCTGACTTTTGTGATGCTCTCCTCAGTTCTTTTTATTAAATTGAAGAGAATAAAGGGTGTGTATTAGTTTTGGAAGTCAGGTTTTATACTAAACTAGCTTCTAGTGGGCAGTGTAACAGCTGCTGGATTATCTTTAAATTGCAACTTGTGTATTCATGGAACAGGTACAAGCCTATGGTTAATGACAGACGCAGGTTCTGCTTAGTCTTTCAGATCTTGTAGACTTCCAATATAATTGTCCCACAAAAAAATGGAAGCAGTCACTTTTTCTGTTAAATGCTTAGTACAGCATATGATTGTATCAACCATGTCCAAGGAAACAAATTTAAAGAACTCTGATCAATTATATGTTGAAAAGATCTGGGCCACTCACTGGTGCGTCTGCTAGCTGCACATGAATGTGGAACAATGTAAGTCCTTAAAGTATGTCAAAAGTTACTGGAGTCCTTTCCAGGCTAAGAAAGTCACCAAATGCCATCTTGTTTGCTCCTGTGAATTCATGCACAAATAAAAAGTTTCTGTGATGTGATGTTCTCACCTAATAATAGAATAATTTCCTAACAATAAATGCAAGTCAGACCTATCTGCACTGACATGCTCCAGGTATGTGATGGATAAGGAAAGTAGGACGTGAAGCAAGAGGCAGTTACAACCATTAGAGATTTTCAACCTTTATAGATATTCAGACTTGACTCTTATCCTTTATGCAACTGGAAGCATTCTTCACATTGAGTTATCAGTCATCTGTAAAAATCGTGTGGAGGGATTGAAATCTTACTAGCTGAGATTGGCTCTCTATGAATGAGGAAGCCACTGAGCACAACGAGTCTCAGCTCTCCACTGGCAAGTAATGTCATCTGGTTATGCTTGGTCTTTACTAATGCATTGGCTGATGTGTGCCTTAGAAACAATGAAAAGTATTAAAACTAAACATAATCTGTGTGGAAGGACAACGCTATGGCCTCAGAGAAGGAAGTGTGTTCAGACTTTATTGATACCGTGCCTGCCCGAGATCCTTAATGGAAGAAGCAGTATAGAAAATGATTAGATCAAAGGAATTGCTAGGAAGACAGATGCAACAGAAATTGCATCTCAGAAGGTATTTGTGTGAGTTTGTTGTGGCTTGCATCTCTGTTTGTGAGCCCGTGGCATATTTTAGTGTGGGCTGTTACCTGAGTGTGGCAAAGCTAGCTACAGCCAAATGACATAACTGTATTACAAGTGAATGCTGTTAACCTTTATCATTAGGAGTTGGCAAAACAGTCAAGTGACTGAAGTGTTTACACAGCAGAATGCTCTCAAGTGTTGGAATAAGGGGAGATGACCCTGCTCTTCATTTTAACAGCAGTTAATTGTAATGTTAACATTTTTTATGTGTCTAACAGCACTAAAGGAAAGTCTGACACGTGACCATTTTTCATCATCTTTCTGTACACCTGTTTTCAGGCTGTCCCTAAAATTATTACTCTTTACTATATGCAACTGCTATAAAACACAAAATTGTTTGTCTGAAGAAAATTGTTACTTCCAAACTTAAAATGTAACTTGAGTGTATTTTTCAAAAATCAGTCACTGTCTGTTTAGCTTCTCCTGTCATTTATATCATCATTAGAGTAGTCAGTCAAGAACAGTTACACCAGGCTGGTTCCTTCCTCAGGTTACCTTTTCTAATGTACTACAAACATTAGACACAAGGGCCTGGGGGATGAAGGTGTAGCAAGATGCCATGGAGCTACTTTCCTCTCCTTTCTCTACCCCTAAAAGCTGGTTTCTCTCAGCTGATGCATTCACAGTAGTGGAGAGGAAAATATAGACGGTTGTTTTCTGACCTGAGGATTGCATACTCTGCTCTGCTATTAACTGTTGCCTCTGCAGCACTTCTGGTTTGCATTTGTTTTTAGCAAAGTTCAATATGTCTCCTGACTGGAAATTGGTCTAGATGAGAGGGTTGGTTCATGTATTAAAATAGCTTTTAAAAAAAACAACCAAACAAAAAAAAGTCTTACTGTGCTAAAAAACATTCAAAAATGCTGTGGAATAGCAAACCCTTCCCAGGTTTTCTTATGCCCGACCTTGACAATCCTAACACTTGAGCCCTTTCCATCTTGCCTGTAGCAATATGAAAATGTTTATTGTGCCTTGGAAGAACACCACATTCATTACTGTCCCTCCCACC
>NW_010314419.1:0-1717 GCF_000700745.2 Antrostomus carolinensis | reverse complement strand
TATAATATTATAAAAGAGTTAAATTTGATATAATACTAGTTTTCATCCAGTTGAAGTGTACTGAATCTCATGTATGCTCATCTAAGAAAATTCAGACTTCTACAAATGCTTTCCTTTGTCTTTACTGAAAATATCTCCTCCTTATGACAGTTGTCTAAATCTTTTATTTTTTTTAACCACTCAGATTATTTCACTTCTACTGTTAGACACACAATTTTTTTTCTCTCCCTTATGATATACTACATTCTCAAATTAAAACTTTTGCTTATGTTTCTAAACTGGCAGATAAGGAGAACACACATCAAGCATAGCCAAGTTTTATTTACCAAGAGTGTGTCAAATTATCATTGTTATATTTTTCCTTCTCTGACCTGCAGGTGAGAGAAAAATGCACTGCAGACTTAATTTCTGTGAAAATATAATTCCCCAGAAATGTAAAAGTCACAGCAATGCTTACATGGTTATAAGTGAGAAACTGTATGCTGAGAATGTCACCTGGGCACAGTTACTCCTTGAACTGTGCCTCTGAAGTGTCTGAAAGCACACTAGTTGTCCCAGGTGGGAATCATTCTAGGGACCAGATCATTCTAATGATTTAATGGTGGAAATTATCAAGTTTCAGTGCTGTGACACCGTCCATGTTCTGGTACTGTTTAACTGACCAGCATAGACATAGCTGTTACCTCAGACTAGTCCAAGGTCACTAGTTGGGCAATGACATGAAAAAAAAACCCAAAACATCCTTCTCTCACTGCATTGCTCTTGTTTAAAATTTCAAAGCCAATAGAAGGATGGAGGAAAAAAAGAAAGCTGCTTCTTTTAGGAAGGTGTTAAAAAAAATAACATCAGTAATTACCAGTGAGATTGAAGTTACAATTTTTTTTTAATTATTTTTTTTTAAATGTAGTAACTAGTAATTGTTACATTTGAATGCTTAGATATACTGTCTCCCTCTTCTTGGATCACTGTATTAAAACAGCAAAAAAAGTCTTTATAATTCTAAGTCTTACAGCATAGCACTGCTTTATCCTTATCTATAGAATCTTCATACAGGACAGTTCTGTACTGTCCTTTATAATGTCACAATTTATTCATGTGAATGCAAGTCCCTCACGTTTGCCTTTTTAGGCATTTAGATGGCAAATAAGCTTCTTTTCTTTCTTCTTTAGCTCAAATATATCTGGTTTTCATGAGGAAAGGAGTACACAGAAGGAAGCTTGATATATTTCTGGAACAATTAAACATGAGCATAAACATATAGTTTCCTGATTTTCTATGCATGCATGTATATGTATATAGTACATCCAAAGTATAAGAACATAAGTTTTATTAATCTATAATTGCTTACTAACAGAACGATTATTCTGATTTATTTTTTTTCTTTTAATTTAAAAACTTAGGGTTTTTATGTTTTAGATAAAGATCCCAGTCTGCTTCTCATCTTAATTTTTTAAATGAAAAGACTTTTCATTAAGAATTAAGGGTTTGAATGCTGAAAAAACACCATCTTGTTTGCCTTATAAAATGGAGATCTCCTTCCTCATCTATTATTGAGTATGATAGTGGCAACTAATCCAGAATAGTGTTTATGCCAGCTTTTTCCTTACATATCAGTAAACAAATATTCTTTATTTTTGTTCCCACTATGCATCTTTAATGAAATACCAAAACAGCAAGATGCTCTGGTGCTGTGAGGAACTGCACTATGGACTTGTCT
>NW_010314418.1:13074-26716 GCF_000700745.2 Antrostomus carolinensis | reverse complement strand
ACAGGTTGCCCAGGGAAGTTGTGGTTGCCCCTTTCCTGGAAGCGTTTAAGGCCAGGTTGTATGAGGCTTTGAGCAACCTGGTGTAATGGAAGGTGTCCCTGCTGATGGCAGGGGGGTTAGAACTAGATAATCTTTAAGGTCACTTCCAACCCAAACCATTCTATGATTCTATGATATATATATGCAGTGCAATTCACTAGTGGACTCTTTAAAGTACCATCAATATGCAGATGTGTACAGCACATAAATACAAGGTCTAAAAGTCACACTGCCACTCTTGCCTAAAGGGCAAATTTTAGTGGGATTTTCTTTAAAATCTACTCCTTTCTTCAAATTTTCAAAGTGACAGGGAGAATTCAGGTTTCTACTTTTCAAAGGTACTATTAGTACTAATAGTACTAAAGATACTATTTTCAAAGGAATAACTGAAAAATCGCAATATCAAGAAAACTGTTGCAGGTTTTTTTTCTTCATGAAAACCTTACTACAGCATGTTCCCTGTATACTTGTGCATACCCCACAGGTGCCTACATTTTATAATACAGAGATATTTTTAGCCAATCCATCATCCATGCCTTACTGCACAAAGTAGCTCCACACAGGCTACCACTTGCATGAAACCTTTAAGAAATCTGACATCTGAATCATCACAAGTGTTAATATTTACATTCACAGTCTCATTTGCCTTCAGGGTTTCGCGGATGCTATTGCTAAAATGTAGGATATCCAAAGATGACGCATGTCAGCACCTGAAAAATAGTTACACAAAGCAAAGATATTATTTATTAAGATGTTTATTAGAGGATATGTTTAAATACTGCAAGAGAGAACTATATGAAGACATATAAGATAGCTCTAAAAACATATTGTCACTAGGAGGAAATGGCATAGTCATTCTAATGTGATATTCTGCCTTGGCCATGGTGTGTCATTTCTCAGCCAAACTAATTTCTTTGGATGCAATTCCAGAGATGTGTACAGTTCTCTAGCACTGTCTCAATAAGACTGCTCTGTGCTAGTCTGGATAGCTCTGCAATGTTCTGTTTTGCTGTGTAGGCTGATACAAAAGATGAATTTTGGAGGTTTGGTCCACTGTTTGACTTTTCATGGGACATGACAATTCACAGCTCTTCCATGAAGCAGTAGACTCTACTTACACAACTCTGAAAATGAAGAACTTGACAGCCCTAAGGTCACAAAGAGGATGAGAATGCCAGAGGGTTTTTGTGGCAACATTTTTGGGACCTTTTCCAAACAACTCTGAGTGCATGAGGAATACTAAATTTATATATGAGAAACTAAATAGAACTGTGCAGATTAATTTGAGAACCTCTATAATGGGATTAAGAGGTGATTAATATAGCAAGCTGAAAAGATGAGTGAAAGGCTTATTTCCTTTAATTGGTCTAGCTGCATTTGAACAGAGGAGAAATTAGGTGCTTACACAATTCAAAGATGGATGACAAATGCTAATCTTTACCAAACCGTTGATCTATCATGCATTTGTTTTACATAAGGGGTCCTCCCTCTAAAGGATGCTTACTGAATTACTCAGATATCTATGGAGGATGAAAATTGTCCTAGAATGACTACAAGAGTTAATTTTTACATGAGGCTTGTAGTATGTTTAAGAATCACTTGAGTTTTCTTTTTTAACTTAAAGTATATGAATGCAAAACTGGACAAGATGAATAATTTATAACACCTTTTAAGTCCCAAGTTTATGTAGAAATGTGGCTTAGACACATTTCCTCTTAGCAGTGACTTAAAGGACCTAAAGTGCATAAGATGTGTAGAAGCCCTAAAGAACTGCAAAAATTGAGGTATGGATAAAGGGGAACCCAAAAGAAAATCCAGGATTAGGGAGAAGTTAATTTATCCCATCTATCCAAGCTGCTAAAAAAGAAAACACATTTTGGCCTGGGATTCTGTCTTGGGGGTAGGGAGGAGAAAAAGTTATGTTTTAGGAAATAGTTTGGACTACTAGGTAACTTGAAAAATATAAAGTTCTGTTTGCTTTGATTCCCAAAAGGAGATAGATAACAAGTTTTGGAGGCCAAGAAACAAAATGCGTGTCCTCTTTTCAGTTCACTTTCTCTAATATCCTGATTGTGATGAGATAAGAAATTAAGGACATGATTTTCTGTCTTTTCAGCCTGCACTTACTAGATCCACCTTTAACCCTTGTGATGGGTCGACCTTGTTTAGCTACCAGGTGCCCACCAAGCCACTCTATCACTCCCCATCCTCAGCAGGACATGGGGGAAGAAAATAAGATGAAAAATAACTTGTGGGTCAACATAAAGGCAGTTTAATAAAGAAAAAAAACAAAGGTCATGTACAGAAGCAAAGGAAAACAAAGAAACAAAAAAATTCTGTACTTCCCATCAGCAGTCAATGTTCAGCCACTTCCTGGGAAGTAGAGCTTCAGTATGTATAGCTTGTTCTGGAAGATAAATGCAGATTTATTGCTGAGCACAATGTCATATGATATGGAATATGCCTTGAACTAGTTTGTTCTGGCTACGTCACCTCTCACTGCCAGCCTACTGGTCTTTGGAGGGTGGGTGGGTTAGAGAGACAGCCTTGATGCTGTGCAAGCACTGCTTAGCGGTAGCCAAAGCACTGATGTGTTATCAACAGCATTCTAGCTACAAATACAAACAGCATTATGAGGGTGGTTATGGGGAAAGTTAACTCCATCCCAGCCAGAACCAGCACACCCCTGCAGAATTTGAAGGGCATTCAAAATTTACTTCCAGAAGACTATGTTAGCCGTAAATCCTGAAAATTGAAGGAAGCAACATGGTGCTGTTTTCTACTGGGGACATCCTAGCTCTGAGAAATATTTATTTTAGTGCTGCTTGCCCAAATGTAAAAACAAATCTGACATGGTTCAAATTTACTGTGTTTTGCAACAGATCTCTCGTTTCTTTAAAGGGCCGTAAAAGCTAATTTCCATACGTGAGAACCAATACAAATATCTGCAACCATGTCCAAGTGCACAGAATGAAAAATGGAGCATAATACTACCTCAAGCAAAATTGCGGTTCCTTCTTCCCCAGATTAGGTAAATTTTTACTTTCACCTACTATTTCAGTTATTCACTTTTTATTTCTTTCTTTTTTTTTTTCTTTTTTTTTTAAGGCTAAGAGACATCAAAATTTTTTCAGATGCAAAATGGTACAAAAAATCTGATGATTAATCTGTGGCAATTGTTATTCCCAACTCAACATCCAGACCTCAAGAGGGCCCTATAATCTCAAAAAGAAAAGCATTTCCTCTAAACCTGACAAATGAAACCAGGGTCTGAAATCATAATCCCATTAGAGGACTAGAGGGGAGCAGTGGATTAATCTCTTCCATAATTCTTAAAAGAGATGGGGATAAAATACATGCATCTATTCTTGCTGACATTCCCAGTAAAATAAATTCTCAGGTTTTTCAAACTGTGAATGCTTATGGGGAGCCTATTAGTATATAAAGCCTGTGTAATTTGATGTATGCTGTGTCTATGGTGTTGAACTGCATATTATCCATGTAGACAAGCTATTAAATGGACGTGGGTATATCCACAAAAGCTTATCATCCCAAAGTTGGACCATTTACACAGGCAACAGGATAACTAATGTTACTTTATCTAATATGGTTTTAGGAAATATCCATCTGTCTGAATAAATACAAAAGACAGATTTATGTTGAAGTTCTTCAAAGGTAGATCATATTTCAGGCTTCTAGAAGAGTCATATAGCATGCCATAGAAAACAAATGAAAATTTTGATGAACACACACAGTGTCTCATTACAAAGTTATATATACATATATAGATATATTAAAAAAACCCTTATACTTTTATTGCATTACTTAAACTATCTTAAGCTACTAAACATTTGCATTGGATTGCAAGAGTACTTTGGAATTACATGACAATGGATGGTAAATACAGCTGAAGGAAAGCACATGCTGCAAACCTTCCTGCAGTTTTTTACAATTGTTGTATAGTTCGGTAAAATATGTACTACCACATCCATCAGCCATTATCAAATCACAGCCACCATGTTCCCTGCCCTCTGGCAGTGGGCATTGTTTCCCTCACATCTTTCCTTCACAGTCTGACCCATCTGACCCACAAGTCCCACAGACTCAAGTATTCTTTGTATGCTCTGATTTTATCTGGCTTAACTCCTGTTATGGCAAATGTGGTCAATTTTCTTCTCATTAGATATATATGAGACACAAATAACATGGTAGCCTCTCACAATATTTCAGTGTGAAAATAATGGCTTCTTAATATCTCAATTTTTTCAATATGCAAATTTCACATGTGAACAGCAAAGCATTTCACATGAAACTAAAACAGATTAATTTTTTACACTATTCAAAAGTCTAATTGCCTATTAGATTGCTAAGTTGGATGTAAATTAAATTATTCTGTGCAGTATTTTACTCACTAATTTGAATTCTCAGCTGTCTTTTTGGGCTAGGACAGAAATGGCAAGAAAATGTCCTAATATTTTAGATGTCAGAAACAACTTTTGACATTGTGCAGCTTTAGACCGAACTTGTTTGTTTTTCCTGCTGTTCTTCCTCAAGTTCTCCACATCTTGTTGCAGTAACCCAAAACATTCAATACCTCAGAGTATATATATCTATTTTTTTTGGCTCTCCCTATGCAAATTCCACCCCTTAGGTTTCTATTAGTGCTGTTTCTTGTGAGGTCTTCTAGGCTACAAATGAAAAGGACTTGGTTGTACTATGGAATTCTATCTAAGCCCTGTCTTCAGGTCAAACAAGTTAAACTTATTTTAACCTTATATAATTTTGACTAACTCTTACATAAAGCATGAATAGTAAATACTTGTTTTTATAAACTTTTCTGGATCTAAATAGTGCAACTTCATCAGTCAGGGGTTTTCTGTCTTGGATGCCATCCTCAAAAAGACAATCCATAAAAATATTTTGTAAGGGTGTCGATAATATGTTTACACAGTAATCTTTACAGGGAACAAAGCAACTGTCAGGGACCATGGACGTGTATCTTGTCTTTGGCCATTTTCCAGGTTTCCTAGTCACATTAGAAACTTACAAAATACCTGGATGACTGCCCTTTAATTTAATTTTATTTTTATGTTATTCATTTAGACTTACTGTTGAACTACGTCCTCACTTCAGCTAGGTCTCATGTTTTCTTCCCCACAAAATATTTTGCAATTACTACAACACAGCCAGATTTCACCTTGCTTTAAGGATATTTGAAGGATGCTCTAAATATGAATTTTGTACCATATCCTTTTATCCTTACTTTGATAGACTAAAAAAGAGCATGTTTTCACAGATGTTCCCACAGTTTCTCTCAGGCTAAATGAATGGACACAATGAAGTAGGGATTAGCAATGCTGATCTTTGCTGCAAGTAATACTTGCACTCAGAACAAATACAACAGTTTGTCTTTTAGTTGTGCATATCCCAAAATGCTGTATTTCAGATTATGTAAAAACTTCTAAGTCCTCAAGTTTCTATTTTTGTGTTTCAGCCTGGCTGCATAATAATTTAGGGAGGTTGTGTCCAATAATTCTGCAAAATATTCTGTATTTGACAGTATCTATCCATATTGTTAAGTGGGAGAGAAATGTTTGATTGAATAGCATAACAAGTCTGTACCTCAGATGAAAAATCCTCATTCCTCTCAAAAACCAGAAACTTCCTTCAGCTTAAGCTTTTTTCACTGAGCTGCTCTGTTACTACATCACTAATACATAATATAGTCTTCTTATCAGATAGAGGCTTATTAAAGGTCTGATGCATGTCTTTTTCTACTGACAGAAGAAGAGCCCAGCAGAGAGGAAGCTATAGTCAAATGCTTAATTTGGTTATAAATAAAGGATTCAAAAAGCAGTTCTCTGTTCTTGACAGGTCCATTGATTTCCTGAATTTTTGGCAGATTTGTTATGGCAGATGTGTTCAGTGGAACTGTAGGGTATGCTTATAGCTACTTACAGATTTTTGGAAGTTGCTGTTTCTGCTAAGTTATTCAGTTTAGAACTGGAAAGCCACATTTTATAATAAAACTTGATGACATCTGTCACAGCTTGATTATTTATGTTGAGGTAATACCTTAAGTCCCTTAGTATGAATAAATAACAGTGTGAAAGTTTATGTGTAATGCTTCCATCTAGCCAAAGGCTAAAATCAGGTTTCTATCAAATCTTGAAACAAAAAAGTATCCAAATAAGTATAAGGATGAATGTTTTCACCATGAGGACAGTCAGGCATTGGAATAGGTTTCCCAGAGAAGTGTGTACAGTCTCATCATTAGAGATTTTCAACCTAGACTGGTTAAAGCCTTGAAAAATGTGATCTGACTCTGCTTTGAGAAGGACCTCTTGAGGTTCCTTCCAGCCTGAATTTTCTTATAATTCTATAAGAACTATTTTGTCCCTGATTTAGAAGAACTGGCGCATTGTTTTTGCTTTGTGGAAGTTCTGCACATCATTTTAATCAGATATTAGTTAATATGGCACATCCAATTAAATTCTCTATATTTTAACTGTCAAAGTCCTATTTTTTAGATTTAACATCAGAAGAAATTTAAAAATTCAAATAAAATGTTGGGATTTTTCATAGAGTAACTATGAAATAAAGAGGAATAAGGCAGTGATCATCTTTGACTACCTTGAGGCAAAATGTCTTTGCAATCCTAAAGCTTAGGATTGCAAAGCTTCCGAGTACTTCGTGTAGAACTAAATTTGTTCTGCTGAGTTAAAAAAAAGTTATACTTTTAATGCCAATAGTAATTCAGGATCTATTTTATGAAAGTATTGTCATGTGCCCAGTGCAGATAACTATCTAGTAGAATTTATAGTAGTTCTCGGGCACCTAAAGTTCAATGCAAACTCCATCTGTGGGTACCTGTTTGTTGTACTTAGCTGCCAGCAGATGCATATAACATTAGCATCTAACAGTAACTTTCAGAAGTACCTCCACACACACACACACACACACACACACACACACAAAAAATCAAATGTCCTGTTTATATCAAATGAATCCCATTACTCTGAATTTGGCAAATGTAATCATTTTTCTGGGCATGCCCACAGGTAGGCTACACCCAGATACACTGGGCTTCAAGGTTTAAGTTTAACACAACTAAATAAAAATACTAATTCTTCTCCTGAAAGGTGATTAGCTAAGATGAAGCTGGGAACAAGGGCTAAAGCTTTCAATGGCCAAAGTTCCTACAAACTGCTTTATGCAACAGATGCGTGCTAAAAGTGTAGGTGTGAAAAGTGTATTTCTGATGTTCTTTAAAAGAAAACAGCTTAAACACAAACATCCCATATAGGAATGATTCAAATCAGAAGTTTTGATTCTCTTAAAGCCTGTATTGATCTTTGGAGAGCAGCAGTCGGTAAGGTAATAGATGCTATGAACACTGTGAAAGAAATTATAATATGAGGCAAAGACACTGACTACAGTGTCCAGAAAAACTGATCCATTTGCACTTGATCAACCCAACTTCACATTCATGAAGGGCAGGTGATATCCTGTTGTCTTAGGGAATGTTATACACCAACAAGGCAATGGTTGTTCTATGGAAGTAGGTTTCCAGAGATTACAAAGTGTATTCTCAGTCTGTGGGTTTATGAAGACTGCCTGTAGTGTGGGCTGCTGTGTGTCATAGTGTGCACCCTCAGTGCTGATGCAAGGGTCTCCTCCTGGAGCACACTGTGACTCCCACCGTGCCAGACACAGGGGTACTACCAGGTACACCTCAACCTTGCCATGAGTTCAACTGGTACTGAGGCAGAAGGAAACTTGTCAATCAGTAGCAAGAGTGACAGAATAAAACAACCTATGAGGGCATGTGTGGTTAGAAAACAAACTAGCTTCTAGGTAGGGTGGGCCTGGATTTATGAGGCTTTAGGGACAGTGGTACCTGTTCCTTGGCTCTTCTCTCTTTCCCCAGCAAGCTGGCTTTCTCTTTTTGATGCTGCACTAGCCTCCCTTCTGCTCACACAAGCCAGAATGCTGAAGCTGACCTCAAAATCTTCCCAATGTCAGTACTGCAACAAGGAAAAACCATGAGTTGACCCCTTTCTCTAAGTCATCAGATGAGTTGCCTCTGAACTGGGCTAGACTGGGCTTCCTTACTGCCGCCTTTGGAGCTACTGGATCTGTGTCAGGTGGATTCCTCCCCCAGTGGGAAAATTGAGGTGGAGTAAAAGCTGCAGTGCAGAACCTGAACCACAGGCATCACTGTAGCCTTTGGATTCTGGGATCACACTCCATGCTTTCCTTTAGTGGAGGTAGATGTGCAGGGTAGTATTCAATGTAAATGTTAAGACATCTGAATTTATGCATACATGTATGTAACTTTTAGAATTCTACTGATCTGAGCTCTTCTTATCAGTGGAGAGCAACTCATCCCAAAGGAAACCTGAAGCAACTATCAGCTGTTTCACTGTATAAGCTCCATTGGCTGTATGCCAAGGTCTCTAGTTACTATAATTGGAATTTAGAAGAGTAATGCACATCTGGACGCATAAATTAGGTGTCTTAAATTTGGACAGAATCCTATCCTCACTCTTATAGATGAACTTTTCTTCCAAAACTGGTAGAGATATTAAGACATTTTCTAAAGTAATCACATAAGCCAAACAAACTATTGAACTATCCTGCACAGCATCCTACAAGATGGACTGCTAGGTTTCTGTGTTCATTAGAAGGCAATGGTAAAATAGATTAATCTAGTGTGAAGATGTATACACATAACAGAAATCAGAAGTGCTGCACTTCTGCTGATATTTTTAACTACATAATGGACCAGAGCACCATGTTTGTTCATGTGAGGTAGGTTAGAATGTCTCTGAGGGAAAAGAATCAAAAAACTAGTGGAATGGTAGCCAACAAGGCAAGTCTATGACAGGTAGGTAAACAATAAGTGATTTTTTTCTAGTAAAGGCCAGAGGACTATGGCCAGGTTGAATACATTGGGGCCTTCATAATTTTTCTACAGATCTAATTTGAGGCAGAGAGCAATCCTCTTTAGACAGAAAAAAGAGACCTCACAACCTCACAATGACTTGAAAGTTTAGAGATCTCTGTAGAATTGTTAGATGTTATCCCACTATGATAATAACTACAGAAATGCAGAAATCTCCTGGGGGAAGACCATAACAGGGATATCTACATTCTCTGGCACTCCATATGTCAGCATCACCCATGATGCTATCAGAAGCAGCAGGTAAGATTATGCTTATCAGAACAAACAATTGTAGTATGTTTGTAATTAAAAGAGCTGTCATCAGCAGAGAACTTGAGACTAACTTACTTTTACTACTGCAAGACTATTCAGTTCAAAATCGCTGTCAGTGAGTCAAGAATCTGTATGTCAGCTCTAACAGAGTCATCAACTCCTGGCTCCCAGCAGAGGCTCTTAGGCTACATCTGCATCACAATATTAAACAGCACCAAGCCATGGGCTCTGGCCCAGGTGGAAATCATCCATGCAACACATCTCCTGGCATATTTTGCCCCATGCTAACTATCAATCCATGGTTCAGGTTCTGTTCCCAGCTGACGGCAGAGATGAGAGCAAATTATTTTGCATGAGGAGGTGGATATGAACCCTTTCATGACACTTATTCTCTTGGAAAAACTCCCCTGTAAGGACTCTGAGGGCACTAATAGGCCTTAATGGCCCTGACCAAACTCACCTGGGGCCTACAACCACACCCATGGCCCCAGAAGTGCCATTTAAGCTCAGATCCAGGCCTGAGCTATGGGAGTGCTGGTCTTTAGTTGAGCTACAGTTATTGTAATGATGGACCTAACACTAACCTGCAGGCTGACTCTCTGGTTTTGTCTTAGCCCTGCCTCATCACTGTGGGGCTGTCAGGTGATTGCTGGACCTGATCCTGATCTGCAGATTGACTTCAGACCAACCTCATCACTGTGCTACTGATCTAGATGAATGGTTGCACTTGGCTGCCACACAGGAAACCCTGCTGCTCCCAGCCCTTGTCCTGAGGGAGCAGCTGACCTCATGACATTTCTGATGGATCTGATCAATATCAAGGCTTGATAAGCAGTCTTCTCTTGAGCAGGCTGTTTTTAACTCCCAGTACTACAAGGCATTGGTACACCTGCTCTAGTCCTGCGGTCATGTTTAAGAAAATACTTCAATGGCATAAGCAGAAATGGAGAGAAAAAAAAGAAACACTACAGTATAGAGGCAAGGAATATGTTAAAACAAATCTGTTAGATCCAGGTAGTTAGCCTCAGTCTCCTGCTGCAAATGGTAAATAGTATCACCTGGGGTTTTGTGTCCTTTTTTTACCTTTCTTTTCTCCTCCACGCTAGATTTATTAAGACCACATTTTGCCTAGAGTTTTAGTACCTAACACTAACTTATACATCACGTTATTCTCTAGTCAATGAGTAGTTCCATTTGAATCATTGAAAGGCCATATAAATGTCTGGATTGAGCTTTGGTCAGTATAAAAATACAAGAAAATACCCTCCATAACAGTTTTTCTTGCAAACAAATAAAAAGATATTGTAGACATAGCCTTGGGCTGCAAATTCTTCAAAGCAAGGATTATGAGTTACTTTGTTTGTATACCTCCTACAGTCCAATAATATATCTAAACACTAAGATGTTTTGAAAAAGTTAGAAACTAAGGCTGAGACACCTGCAGAAGGCCACATTAAATAAAAAGGGCAAATGTTTTGTAAATAAGTAATGACAAAGTTATTTATCTTCATCTATTTGAGTAGATAGTGCCTATTTAATCCTAGTGAGTGTTACAGAAATGTTAGAATAAAATCTGATAGCATATTTTCATATTCTTTTTTAATACTTCTCTTGTGGAGGCAAAAAAATAAAATGTTCATCTTCTGGAAAATAAAAGAAATGCTTCTTCATGTGATGAGATATAATTATGCAAAATAGCGAGACAACTTAGATAAAGTCCAATATTGTAAATACTAAGTAATTAGGAAAAAAAAAGACTGTTTATTAAAACATAAATGCTAATTAGAGCATGTGACCCTCCCTTCTCTTCTTTTTGATCCAAATAATCCCAGCATATTTAGCCACTATTGTATTTGAGGTCATAAAATACTGTTGCTAAACCTTGTGTGTTGGGTTTGCCGGGGGGAAGGGGCTACATTGATGGTCCCTGTGAGAAGCATTGTGAAGCTCCCCTGGCTCCAAGCCAGACCTGCTTCCAGGCCAGGCTGAAAATGCCTCTTCAAAACAATATTTATGAAGGGAAGAACTGTTTTGAAAACAACAAGAAGGAGAGAACCTTGAGGAGAAGCCATTGACCTGAAGAAAAATGACCATCAGCCTAAACAAGGAGGAGAGCATTGTTGCCATGAGGAAGGAGGAGCAGGGACAAGGACAGAGAACCTCAGACACCCAGTTCAACATACATGGAGTAAGAGAAAGTAAATTACATCCCCTGCAGCCCATGGGAGTTCAGCGGCGGAGCAGACCATGGAGGACTCCACGCTGGAGCAGAAAGCTATGGCCAATGTAGTAAGATAGGGTCTGGCGGCCGGAAGATATCGGGCTGTACGGAAAGGTAAGACACCCCCCTCTCTCTCCTAGTAGCCAATAGCACTTAGCCTGTGATGTAAGCAGGTGGAAGTGACGTAGTGAACCCACACTATATAGTACTGTGTCGCACAGCATTAAAGGCCATTTGCAGCATCCTCATATTGGTGTCAGTGCTCATTGGCCCAGAGACGGGGTGTGTGTTTGTCTCTGTGCCTCCTCGACCAGACGGGACGTTGCAGGATAACAACTGCAACAGGCCAAGAACAGTTGTGACTTTGACAGCTTGTTTAATGAGTAAGGAGACCCTGAGAGCCAGGGGGGGACCCCCAGAGCAGGGGGAGGAGGAGCGCTGGACCAGAGGCCTGTCTACCACCCATGGATGTCTGCACACCAGAGCCAGGAGCTGAGCCTGAAGAGGTCCGTGACTCCATGGGAAGCTCACATTAGAACACTTTGCTCCTGGACTCTTGCAGACCATGGGAAGGATCTCATACCAGAGAGAGTGGCACAGGCAAACTAACTGCAACCCCAATTCCCTGCCCACTGTGCAGCTGGGAGGGAGAAGGTAGAGAAATCAGAAGCAAAGTAATTTTAGCCCAGGAAGAAGGGAGGAGTGGTGGGAAGGTGTTGCAAGATGTGGCTGTTACGTCTCACCATCCTACTTTAATAGTTGGTAATGAATTAAATTGATTTTTCTTCCCCAAGTTGAGTGTGTTTTGCCCATGACCATAATTTGAGAGTGATCCCCCATGACCATAATTTGAGAGTGATCCCTCCTGTCCTCATTTCGATCCATGGCCCCTTTGTTGTGATCCTCTTCCCATATTACCAGGTAGGGGTGCAAGTGAGTGCAAGACTGAACAATCTTAGCTGTGGCTGAAACCACCACACGCTGTTGGAATGTTAGTAAAACATACACACTAAGTGCCGGGTCCAGTTCTTGGTTCCTCAGTACAAGAAAGATATGGACTTACTGCAGTGAGTTGAATGTAGGTCCATGAAAATGACTAAGGGATTGGAGCACTTGACATATGAAGGGAGGCTGAGATTACTGACAGTTGTCAGCCTGGGGAAGAGAAGGCTCAGGGGGGTCCTATCCATGTGTACAAATATAAGAGCAGGAAATTAAGAAGAAGGAGCCACTGACTACCTTTGACAGAACAAAAGGCAATGGGCACAGGTTAAAATACATGAAATTCCATCTGAAGACAGGAAAACACTGTTTTACTGTACAGGTGGTCAAATGCTGGACCAGGTGTCCCAGAGAGGTTATGGAGTCTCCATCCTTAGAGATACTCAAAACCGGACTGGACACGGTCCTGGGCATCCTGCTGTAGCTGACTCTGCTTGAGCAGGGAGGATACACTTGATGATTTCCAGAGGTCCCTTTCAACCTCAACCATTCTGTGATTTCCAAAGCTAAATGATGTATGAGGATCAGCAAAGGTGAATACCTAAGTCCCACTGGTGTTTTGTAACGACTCCCACCAGGGCCCACTTTAAGCCACCAAAATCCTCATCATACTCTAGCAGAACTCTATAACCACAGCACAGTGTTTCAATGCATAACTATCCTTACACTGAGAGTTCAATTTCTGGTATGAACAAAATTTAAATTTAAGTCTCATCCTTGTACCTCTTCCTCATCTTTGTACCTCTCACTTAAATTTACACACACACATGCACCTTTGTGTTCTGTTTCCTCCCCATTCCAGCTGCCCAGCTCATTATTCCCACATGCAGTACACTGATGAAGGTGCTAACAGCCCCTTCTCCCCTAATGAGTCAGGAGGAGCCAACCGGCAGCTCCCCGGAGAGCTCCAGTGCCTGAGAACAAGAGACTACATTTTTCATGACCGTGGTATGCTACGTGTTACATAACTCAGCTGCTGAATCCTAAGAAATTAAACAATATGGCAGTTGCCTGAACACGACATTGTTTTGTGGAAATTACAGATCAAGTACAGTTGAAATTCTGATACTCCCCTATGGCAAATACTCTTGAAAAACTGAGTTAGTGAAAACAGTCTTTGAAAGCATTTAACAGCTGCAGAAAGGCTCAGAGCATAATAG
>NW_010314418.1:3156-13051 GCF_000700745.2 Antrostomus carolinensis | reverse complement strand
CGTCACTGGGAGCTTAATACCATCATTTTATGCAAATGTCACGGAAGGAGACTCCACACAGTTAAATTGTTCAGTCTCAAATACAGCATTTATGAAAGCCATCACTTCTTCATTATCATCCAGGTATATACGATAGATCATTACATAATAGAAGTTAAATCTAAATATTATCTTTGAGTTTGGAGAACTAGAAGATGCTTTGATGAGAGAGAACTGCCTGTGATATTTATAATCCTGTTTGCAAAAGCTACAGTTAAGAAACATTGATGGTAGCTAATAATGCAAACTGTACCATATCATAAGCAAAACCACGTATAAACTAACAACTAAAAATGTACAAAGACAAAACCCAGTCATTTTAATTAAAAAGAAAAATCTTGGATACAATTTCCATTTACTTTATGCAATGCTATTGTGGCTGAAATCAGCAGAGATTTTTTTTCAAAATGGGCTCTGCAAATAAAGTATTTTTGAAAACATTTTTAACAATGTGTTCAGACAATACCTTTAAATTAAAGAATAGGATTTCTCCTACCTTATCCTGAAAAAGAAAAAAAAAAAGAAAAAAAAAAAAAGGAAATACTGACTTCTGAACTTTTCAGTCTTTTCAGTCTAAATTCAGTCTTTCTTTCAGGGTCTCCAAAGGTGTTTTTATTTTATTTATCTAAAGAAAAAGGTGTTTGTTTGATTTTAACTTTCTGGTCTTTCACAGGGTGAGTTAATTTTAAAACCCCACAAAACCAAACATTGTTATCTGAGAAAATGCTGCATATTTAACTTGCAGAAGAGCTTTCTAAAGTACAGAATGAATGGGTTTTTTTGCTGCACAAGTAAAAAAAAGTATAGGAACAATATGCAGAAACTTTAACTAAAAGAATGCATCCAAAATCACAGAACTAAGTGGTACATTTCTGTATAAAATATTTATTTAAAAGAATTCCAAATCAGAATAAAAAATGGAATTTAACCAGAGAGAATGACAGATGCACTATGAAATGCATCATGAGAAATTCCAGGAGAAAAAGTTTAGAGGAAATTTACTCCAAATTGTTCTCTAATAAAAATAAATAAATAAAATCAATCAATTTCTGCATAAGACCCCTTTGTAAAAAACAACTGAGATCACAATATTTTTGGTTCAGTGCTATGCAGCCAAAAAACAAAGCCAATTAAAATATTAATGTTAAGGGTCAATCCTTATCCTGGACTCAGTCTAGGTTACTAGATTTTGTTTCTCTTACTCTAATAGTTACAAATTACTGGCTTTGACTTAAATTTAAAAAGTAAAGTAGATATAATTGAAATGTAAGATTTCCACTTTAAACTTAAAGATTTGACAGTTATAGACCATAACTAAGAGTTATATCCAATATGGATCGATCTTGCGGTTTTAATGACAGGCAGCATAGAGAATACAGGCAATTTAAAGAGTAGGACCCACTTGTTATAGTAACAGAGCTTCAGATTATATTGCAGTTAATTAATATTATCACTTTAGAAACGTTGTTAGATTTGTCATAGTACTTTCTGTGTGAAGTTTACAGATTTAATTTATTTGCTCATTAATTTTTGTAGTAGTAGTAATATTAGCAGTATTGGTAAATTCTGCCTTTTGTGTTTATCTTATAGTAACTAATATAGAAACAAGGAACTGAAGTAGGAAACAGGAATTTGTGAACTGAACTCTGCTCCAGCGTGTCTGTTAATGACCTACAAAGCCTTATTCCTGAATTATTTATGATGTACACATCAGTGTTCCCTCCATCACAAGAAGTAACCAGCTCTGCACATGAGCCATTCTGCAGGTCCTCCAACTTCTTTTGCTGTATTTCCCTTTTATACATTTAATTACTGCTTGCTATCACTGGTGACAAACATCTAGTTAGTCTGGGTGCTGTATCAACACTGATGTGCTGTGGTGATTTCTCTCGTGTGCCAGAGCACATCAGAGCACAGTAAAACCCTTCCTTGGCTCTCCTTCAGAAATCTTTCCTAAAAAGGAAAGAAAATAACTCTCTCATCTATTCAAGTTTAAATTTTTACAAAACTGGAACCTGGTATAATTTTGTTACCTATGGTATGATTCTATGATACCTCTGCCCCTTTGACATATTTGGTTGCAATTAGACAGCAAGTTCAAGAGCTATTGAAAAAGTATTAGTAAGAGATAAACATGCTGTCTCTGTCATATAATTGAAATTGTATCTGCCAAATTGAATGTTTTGGGGGAAAAAATAGGCTGTATTGGGGGAAAAAAATAATGAAATCATTGTTCAGTTTTTAAAAATTTGTACCAGGAAATGTAATTGATTAATCAACATTAGCAAGGTTGAAAAGAGATATGAAAGATCAAGTTGGCTTTTCATAGAATAAGTTAAAGGTAGCATAACTTTTTTTACCATGTACAACCTACTATTAGAAATGTTTGTAAAAAGCATGATTGTTTTTGTAAGAATATTCACTTAGGACAAAGGGGTTTTTTTCAATTTTTCCCAAAACAAAAGATTCATCTATTACAGAAAGACCTGACATGATTTCCTTTTTACATAATGTTGATGAGCACAGTATGTTTGCTAAGGTCATGCCTAATAAAAATTCAGTTTGAGAGCCAATCCCTGACAACACTGGCACACTGCTACAGCAGATGTTTCTTGCTTTAAGATAGCTGAAATGGCTCTTAAATATATCTTAGAACTGAAGAGCGCAAGGGGCAGAACTTGGCAAGAACAAGGTATTGTGATTCATAAAAATTGGGCTTCATAGCAAGACTCCAGAGAAAATGGAAACATCTCCTTATGTCAGGGAAGCCTGTTGTCATGGACTGACTTTGTTCTTTTGCTCTCATATGAAAAAACATTTTAGTGGGATTTATAGTAGTTTTTCCTATATCTCTTCTTTCAAATATGTTAATGTTATTCCATAAACCAAGAAACTCTACTTCAGGGACATGAACAGTCCAGAGGAGGACCACAAGGATGACAAGAGGACTGGAAACAGGCTGAGAGAGTTGCGGCTGTTCAGCCTGTAGAAGAGAAGGCTCTGGGGAGATCTTATAGCAGCTTCCAGTACCTGAATGGGGACTATAGGAAGGCTGGGAAGGGACTTTTCACAAGGGCAGGGAATGATAAAATGAGGGGTAATGGCATTAAACTGGAAGAGGGTAGGTTTTAGGTTAGATATTAGAAAGAAATTCTTTACTGTGAGGGTGGTCAGACACTGTAACAGGTTACCCAAAGAAGTTGTGGATGCCTCATCCCCGGAAGTGTTCAAGGCCAGGCTGGATGAAGCTTTGAGCAACCTGATCTAGTGGAAGTTGTACGTGCTTATGGCAGGGGGGTTGGAAGTAGATAATTTTTAAGGTCCCTTCCAACCTATACCATTCTCTGATTCTGTGTTCTGCTATCAAAACCATACAACTTGATATCATCTTTGACCCTGAACCCTGCTCCAAGAATAAGGTGAAACATTTGCTGAGCCATAGATCAAGATTCAATTTTCCCGTAGGTAATACTGCTATTCATGGATGCAGCTGTACTACTTTTGAGGCTTGAGCTATTAGTTTTGCCTAGTGACTCCCTTTATCAGGACATACTCTAGAGCTTCGAGCAACTCTAAAGGCTGATCTGGTGCTCTGTTGAGCCCTGTAGAGTTTTAGCTATCCCCCTGAATTCCCGTCTTTGAGGAATTCTTGGCATCCCTCTCAGAGCAGATGATGTCAGTTACTCAATTTCTATACTGCTTAGCACAATGGACCTCTGTTCTTGGATGTCCCCAAGTTGCCACACTAATACAAACAATAGTATCCTTTTCTGCTCTCTGACTATCTTAATTTCTCTTAGAAATCCAGCAGAGCTGGATACTGACGACATTACAGACAGAAAAATCAAAACTTTATTTGAATTTTAGTTATTGACATCCTTCTCAAAATTAAATTACTACCTTAAATGTCATGGACCATGGCTACAAGTGATGTGTCATATTGATTTTCAGAGGTTTTTTTTGCAGATTCACTAAGAAAGTATAGAGACAATTCATTATAGCTTGCACTTTGTTTCTCTTTCAATAAAGGGAGGAGCATTCGTAAGAGTAACTGCTGGCAAATACTAGCTTACCTTTCTCACATTGAAATACAACCTGGACAAGGTATGTCAAACTACTGCATGGTAAATAATCACTTTCCATTCATCACTCAAAGTGATGCTTCCTGTATTAGTGATTTATTTTCCTCATAAAATGAATAGTTAACTGCCCAAGGTGAAATACAGAGACTGTTGCAAGTTCCGAGCTGCTGCGAGTTCTGTACTTAATATGAACTTAGTGTGTTGTCCTGGGTTTGGCTAGGATAGAATTAATTTTCACCAGAAACTGGGAGCGAACACAGCCAGGATAGCCAAGAGGATATTCAATACCATATGGTGTCATGCTCAGTATATAAACTGTGGGAGTTGGCCAGAGGAGGAGGGATCATGGCTCAGGAACTGTCTGGGAGTTGGGTCCCAGGTGGTGAGCAATTGCATTGTGCATCACTTGCTTCATATATCCTTCTATTAATATTATTTTTGTTATTATTTTTTCTTCTCTCATTGTATTGTCCTATTAAACTCTCCTTATCTCAACCCACAAGTTTTACCATGTTCTTCTGATCCTTCACCCCATCCCACCAGAGGCTGGGGAAGGAGTGAGTGAGCAGTTGAGTGATGCTTAGTTGCCAGCTGTGCCTAAACCATAACATGTCCTCAAAACTCAGTAGGATTACCTCTATTTTTCTTCTTAATTTTCCTAAAAAATCCTGAAATGTGAATAGTCATAAGATTGAACAGTCAATGAAAACAGGCTTATTTTTTGATTCACAGAAGCTGTATGTCAAACCTTTGAAATCACTGCATTTTTATATGGGTTGTTGTCCCTAACAGTGCTGACTACAGGTGTGGGACCTAAACATAATTTTTAAACACATTTTAAAAGACAATTCTTTCTATGTTGGGTAAATACCACAGGAAAAACAGAAGTGTTCCAGTTTTTGCTGTATTTTATGAGTACACTGTAGATTATCATTCCCAACTTGAGCAGAAGTCCCTGCCATGTGTTCTTTCAAAAAATGAACCATAGAATCAATGTGGGCGTAAGGTATGGCTGGATATGACTGCACCAATATGCTGGATCTGCGAAGAAGAGGGAAAGAAGCAAGGAAAAGCCACTGAGCCAAGAGGCCTGAAATGCTTAACATTTTACAGAAAAAGTAGTTTGGGAAAGAAGAAGCATGAATTAGAAAGTAATTCTTGGTTTTTTATATCCACAACAGAATTCATTACTCTATCTTCATAAATCAAAAACTTTATGCAGTGTTCCAACATCTGCTTAACAGGACTGATAACAGCCACTGCCATGGAAGGACATGGCCATCTCCAATTGCAAAAGCACCTGACGCAGAATTGTACTGGCAGAGATAGAGCTCAGGAGGTTTCAGGCAGAAAGTAAATTATAGGCATAACACTTGTTTGTAGTCTCTTCAGCCCTGCCATACTCATCAGAGTCCTGACACAGCTTTTGGTTGTGCTCTCTGAGCGCTGGGACAGACAAGTGCTATAGGCACTTCAGGAGATAAGTCCCAGGGTGGTAGGCAATCTTCCATCCCCTATGAGGTCGTGAATAACATTTTCTCAGGAATGAAGATCTGAAGACATGCACTGCATGTTGTGTGGAGCCCAGAACAATCAGGAGCTTTCTCAGCTGGGCAGACCTTAGGGGAGAAGCTGCGAGTGAGGTAGAGCTGTTTTAGTCCAGTAAACATGCCATTTTACCCACATGACTATAAGTCCACTGGCAGTGTAGGAACTCCAGACTTGTCTGGGCTAGTGTATGGCCTAAGCTGATTTTAGTTTGTTTTAGCTTCAATAGCTATTACCTAGCAGTCAGGTTTGGTTTAGGTTAGCTTTAGTTTATAGTGAGAAAAAGTAATTATTATTTGTAGGCTGAACTATCTATGATCATAAAATAAAATATGGCTTGCAAAAGTGTAAACACAGAATGGTACCAGAGATCCTGGTGATGAACTAAACAAAAACTCACAATGGTCAGCCAGAGGTCACTGCAGGAATACAATCTTGTTAAACTAGTTTAGATGTACAAAGAGAACAAAAAACTAAGCAACTGCAACAATATGGAAAAAACTGAAAACAAATTAAGAAAATGCTCAGGTACATATTAAGAAAATGGATAAAAGTAAGCTCAAGTGGACCCAAGACCATGTAGGAAGGAACCCTTTCCTTTTTCCCAAGAAACATCAAACTGCTGCTGGTATAGAAGTGGGGACATACACAATTCACTGGTACCCTTTCCTATCTCCTCTGCTCGAGAAAGACTGGCGAACAACTTTAAGGACTTGGAAGGACACTGAAAAGCAAACATAACACCAGAGAAAACAAGTAGAGACTAAGAATTATTTTCTGTGTAATTACCTGTATTACAGACAGTCTCACATATTATTTTGGACTGTGAATGGTAGTAGTATTATTAAATGGTACTACCATTTAATAGTGTAGAATTGTTATAGAATTTGCTATATAACAAATAGAATTGTGTTAGAATTGTTATAAATCTTTGCTCTATTTTTATTAGATTATCAAATTAGACTTTCAAAATAATCATGGCTCCACATATATAGAATGAGTTTCCTTCTGGCAATAAGAAGATTTGGAGTGTTACATTGTGCACACAGTTTCCAAGTTCATGCATAAATAACAGCTATCTCCTTTCTGTTCATTCAGAATTTAGAAAACCTTCACACCAAGACAGCCTCATCACAGACCGCCAGAAAAGGGGGACACCATGTTGCTATGTAGAGGCTTGAGTCAACATAAAATGGGAAAAGAGAGCACGCAGCCAAAGGCAGAGAGAGGGAGGCCAGGCCACAACTGGAATGGATTAGATTATGCTGAGCTGTAAAACCACAGGACAACATGGCTGTTAACCTGTGTGCTCAGAATATGAATTATTGGTAATATTTTGTAATAGTTTTTGTAATATTGGATAATACTTTCATGAAGATTTTTCTTACTGCCTGTCCTGAAACAAATTAGTCATTCAAATTCATTGTATAATCCATATAGTGCAGAGATTCTGACCTCCTTTATGTTTTCAATTAATTTTCTGCAACTTGGATCCCAGAAATATCCACAACAGTAATGTTTTTTGAAACCCTCATTATTTTCTGGTGCTTTATCATTGTATTCCCTCACTGAAGTTTTCCTTTCTGAAAGTATTGTACAAATACATTTGAGTCATTGTCTGCTACTGTGAACAATATTTACATATGCCATGGACAAATTTTTAATTCCTTAACAAAAATTGTAGGTCTACAATTATTATATCTAAAATTCATATCTCCTGTCAGTAGTTTACCTGATTCATCAGACAGACATTCCAGAAAAACCTAAAAATTCAGTGGAAGAACGCTTGACTGCACCTAAAATCAAACAAATCAGAAAACAATAAAAATTACTTACCATATGTAGTGCTGTAACCAGACTTTTTGGTGTTCACTTGAATTGTGGTAGCTTGATGTGTCTGAGTCTTGAATGGGAATGCAATGTGTCTCATAATCGGAGAGTTTCTCAAATAATAAAAATAAGTATTATATTTTCTAAAAAAAAGATGCACTGCAAGATCTACCTCTCCATTCCACTCCTCCAAAATCTGTTAGTGGCTCCAAAGCCATGAATGCTTATCTTCCAACCCACCTCTCCATGACTTACTGTAAGCCCTCTAGCACACCAGCCTTTTTACTTCACATGCTCTACCTTAGCTCTCTTCCTTGATCAAATTGCCAGCGCAGCATCAATGGCATTTGGTGGGATCACAAGTATTGTACCTGCTTAATGAGAATTCTGGATTTAGGTACTTCTTTCTACATCTGCTGTGCTGGTACACTTCAGGCTTTTGATGGAAAAATATAATGAATATCTATAACCACTATTTACATGCACGCATAAAAATAAATAGTCTTTTGAAGCAGTTCCTCAATTTTGTTTATTGTTTTGCAGTCTCCAAGGGGTCTGGGTCTGACTTCTTCCTTTCAAGATCTATCACAAGTTCACGTATCTAAAACACTGTTTAGAGCTAAAATTAGCCTTGATAAGGAAGCAGTAAGTTTAGTAAGGCTTCTGTGTTAGGACAAACTCTGTACTCTCAGTACTTTGTTGCGCATGAGACATGCTCTTCCTTCACAAGAAGACAGCTTCCTTAGTAATTTAACCCTTGACACTAGAATGTAAGTTTGAGATTTTTGTTTTGTTTTTATAATAGACAAAATAAATATGTCAGTTGCAGATGTTTATAAAATACCCATGTGAATATGAAAAGTAATGTCATATTCAATCTCCTCACATAAAAACAAATGTTCATAGTTTCTTTCCCTCCACTTAAACACAGCTGGCTATCCATGAACATTTAACTGATGCAGCTCTCAGATGCTATCCAACACAAAGTTTTTCTCTAGTAAACTATGGTAGCTTTCTAGAAATAATTTCATTTCCCTCTAGTGATCACAGTCACATTCAATTCTTTCTTCCCAAAGCAAATCACCTTTAACTTTTCCTGGAGGTTATTCTCACAGTATATTTCTGCTAAACAAGGAACAGTGTCACCTATATGAAGATTCCTGTGTCTCTGCAGTTGACTTCCCTACTGGAGATTCCTTGAGTTAGGAGTCAAACTTCTCTCTCTAGTCTAAAGCCTTCAACAATTCAGTATAAAATGCCTCTACCCATTGAAACATATTACTTATTTCAACATCTAATATAAATGTGTGATTAAAACCAGGTAGCTCTTCACTGTCTCTTGATGAAGAATGTTCATTAGGGCAATCACCTACATTACGTCAAATTCAAATGGCATGGATCTCCTGAACTATTATTGAGAAACACTGTAAATTAAAAAAAAAAATCTAGAAAATATAATAATCAGGGAGGTAAAGTACAAAGAAAAATAGATCAGAGAGGATAGATACATGTTGAAGGAAAATAGATTTTTTCCTTGGTGCCAGTTTATCTCATCCTAATGGAGTCAAATAGACAAGAAATGTTTGCTTCCCTCCACTGGCTATCAGAGGGGATTGGGATAACTAACACAGACACAGAAGTCTACAATATAGGAGTTTAAAATGAAGCGAGATGAATTGGCCCTGGATATTTCACAAGAGGTTTGTTGTTTAAGCATTTGCATTTAAAACAGCACTGATTTTTTTCCTTTTTTACACTATATTGATAAAGGTTTAGAGAAGAGTAAATAACATAAAATGGTAAAGCAAATAAGAGGTTTATTGTTAGAAAAATAGATTTTAAGATCAATACAGAAAGATATACTCAGTGTAGGTCTCATCAAAAGTGATCAATATGTAAATAGAAAAAAAAAACCCTACATAACAATGAAACAAAACCTTTCTTCAGAGTTTTTCTTCTATACTTCTATTTCTTCTACAATTATAGTGTTTTTTGACATCTGCCCTTTGTGGTTTGTAAATTGAACAGATGAAATAATATCTGTAAAAATAGAATATGACACTGAGTTTTTTCCTCTTCAATAGAGAAGTTACTTCAGGAAAAAAACAAAAAAGAATCTTCCATAAGTATTTTTTTAGAAAGCATTCTTTCTGTGACCTCATCTTTATAAAAGTGTGGAAAATTATCCTACTCTAAGGAGAGTTGAAAAATTAAAGGCAACTTTGAAAAATTTAGAAGCTATCCATAGTGATAGATGTTTTAATACAAGGCAAAAATGGAATTAGGAATGTTGTGCAGTTCAAATGCTGAAACAACACCAGAAGAGGCTCTACTTTTTAATTAGAATCTCATTCACAGTAGAAGAAAAAAATCAATAATATTATTATTTGAAGAAA